>NC_057812.1:420954707-421075335 GCF_018294505.1 Triticum aestivum | reverse complement strand
GCCCCCCTTAGTAGATCTCATCTACTAGGGCCGGCGCCCCCCCCCACGGCACCCCTATATATAGTGGGGGGAGAGGAGGGATTTCAGACCAGCCCCTGGCGCCTCCATCTCCCCCCGTTACGTCTCTCCCTCGTAGTCTCGGCGAAGCCCTGCTGCTGTGACGCCCTGCATCCACCACCACGCCGTCGTGCTGCTGGATCTTCATCAACCTCTCCTTCCCCCTTGCTGGATCAATAAGGAGGAGACGTCTCCCATCCCGTACGTGTGTTGAACGCGGAGGTGCCGTCCGTTCGGCGCTGGTCATCGGTGATTTGGATCACGTCGAGTACGACTACATCATCACCGTTCTTTTGAACGCTTCCGTGCGCGATCTACAAAGGTATGTAGATGCATCTAATCACTCGTTGCTAGATGAACTCCTAGATGATCTTGGTGAAACGAGTAGGAAATTTTTTGTTTTCTGCAACGTTCCCCAACAGCTTCATACGGTCCAAAGGCTTCATACAGACAGAGGACTCACCTGAGTCACACTAATGCAAATGTTTTGCAGGGAAACCGTACTCAGGCCTGTGAATATGAGCGTGTTTCATCAAACCGCCATGTTCATAAGACCAAGAACTATTCTACTTATTCTTATGAGTACTATTGTCCACCTACAAGACTTTTTGTTAGGGCTCCAAAGCCAAAGTTCTCAGATGCTGCACTTAGACTCATTGCTTTGAAGCCACCCTTGAAGATGTGGGTGGCTAAGAAAGCTTAACTCTCTTTTGCAGGGAAAGGTCTCCAGCCGAAAACAAAAATCGTCTGACGCTATTGCTGGGGACCTTAAACATCTTGTAGGGCGCAAGATCAAATGCCCAAATGGTCTTATTATGTACTTTGTTCCTGAATCGCTTGCTACTCACCCTATCAGTCCAAATCTCGATCTAAGCTTTCATAATCCACTGGTTCGTCAAATGTTTTTGCTTCACAATTCTCTTCATGAAGCCTATCCCCCTAACTGCACTGTAGGGTACGACACCAGCTGCTTCAGAATGGATTATTGATAGTGGGTGTACTAATCACATGACTGGCAAGCGAAGCCTTCTTATGGACTCAACACTACGTCCATCTGACAAAACTCACATCACATTTGGTGACACTGGTAAAAGCAAGGTATTGGGTCTAGGTAGAGTTGCAATCTCAAAGGATCAACACATGGATAAAGTCATGCTTGTTGAATCCCTTGATTTCAACTTAATGTCTGTTTCAATGCTTTGCGATTTAAACATGATTGTGATGTTTGGAAAATATCGTTGCCTTGTACTAACGGAATCTGACAAGTCTCTAGTGTTTGAAGGGTATCAGAAAGATGATTTGTACATGGTAGATTTCTCAGGAGGACCACAACTTGCCGTATGTCTTCTAGCAAAAGCTTCTTAATGCTGGCTCTGGCATCGGAGGCTAGGGCATGCTAGCATGAGGAACCTCCACACCCTTGCAAGGAAGAAGCATGTCATAGGCATTGAGGGCGTCAAGTTCAAGAAGGATCACTTATGCGGTGCCTGTGAAGCAGGAAAGATGATGAGGGCCAAGCATCCCTCGAAGACAATCGTGACAACGACTCAACCCTTCGAACTGCTCCACATGGATCTTTTCGGTCCCACTCATTACTCAACTCTTACTACTACTGCTTGTCTCTATGGCTTTGTCATTTTTGATGATTATTCAAGATATACTTGGGTGCATATAATCCTCTACAAGACTGAAGTGCAGGATGTCTTCAGACGCTTCGCCAATCGAGCCATGAACAACTATGGCATCAAGATCAACCACATCAGAAGTGATAACGGCACTGAATTCAAGAACACTGGTCTAGACACTTATCTTGATACTTTGGGCATTACACATGAATTCTCAGCTCCGTACACACCACAGCAGAATGGCGTCGTGGAACGCAAGAACAGAACACTTATTGAGATGGCCCGGACGATGCTTGATGAATACAAGACTCCAAGAAAGTTCTGGCCTGAAGCCATTGATACTGCATGCCATATCATCAACCGTGTTTATCTTCACAAGCTTCTCAACAAGACATCCTATGAGCTCCTTACTGGCAAGAAGCCTAATGTCAGTTACTTTAGAGTATTTGGTGCCAGGTGCTGGATCAAGGATCCACATCACACTTCAAAATTTGCACCCAAAGCACATGAAGGTTTTATTCTTGGATATGGAAAGGATTCGCACTCCTACAGAGTCTTCAACCTCTTTCATTATAAAGTGGTTGAAACAGTGGATGTGCGGTTCGATGAGACTAACAGCTCACAAAGAGAGCACCTGCCAAATGTGCTAGATGAAGTTCCATCCAGTGAATCAATCAAACTTATGGGAACTGGAGAAATCATACCTTCTGAAGCTCAGCCTGAAGAGGAACTTATCATCTTCGCACCTGATCAACCTGAAGACAATGATCAAACTGAAGACAATGCTCAGCCTGAAGACAATCCTTCTAACAATGACAATGATCAGCAAGAGCAAAATCTTCGTCCTGTACATCCTCGTGTCGCAAATGAAGTACAGATTGAGAGAATAATTGATAGCATCAATGCACCAGGTCCACTCACTCGTTCAAGGGCAACACAGCTAGCAAATTTCTGTGGGCACTTCGCATTTGTCTCAATATCTGAACCCAAGAAAGTTGAAGAAGCCTTCATGGAACCTGAATGGATTCAAGCTATGCAAGAAGAGCTTCAACAGTTTGAGCTGAATAATGTATGGGAACTGGTTAAGCTTCCTGATCCTCGCAAGCACAATATAATAGGCACCAAATGGATATATCGCAACAATCAAGATGAGCATGGTCAAGTTGTCAGAAACAAAGCTCGTCTCGTTGCTCAAGGGTACACTCAAGTTGAAGGGATTGACTTCGATGAAACATTTGCTCATGTGGCTAGACTTGAAGCCATACGCATACTGCTGGCCTATGCAAATCATCATAACACTCTTCTGTATCGAATGGATGTGAAGAGCGCTTTTCTAAATGGCAAGATTGACGAAGAAGTGTATGTTGCACAACCGCCTGGCTTTGAAGATCCAAAACATCCTGACATGGTGTACAAGCTCAACATGGCGATGTATGGCCTCAAACAAGCCCCTTGGGCTTGCTATGACACACTCAAATACTTCCTGAAGAGCAAAGGCTTCAAACCTGGTTCCCTCGACCCCACTCTCTTCATGAAGACATATGATGGTGAACTGTTTGTGTGCCAAATATATGTGGATGACATTATCTTCAGCTGCACCAATCAGAAATACACAGACGAGTTTGGATATATGATGCAAGAGCAATATCAGATGTCCATGATGGGTGAGCTGAAGTTCTTCCTTGGTCTTCAAATACGTCAGCAACGCAACGACATCTTCATATCTCAAGAGAAGTACCTCAAAGATTGCCTGAAGAAATTTGGGATGCAAGACTGCAAAGGCTTCACGACTCCAATGCCAGCCAAACATCATCTGGGTCCCGACGACAATGGTAAAGAGTTCGATCAAAATGTATACCGCTCCATGATTGGTTCTTTACTTTATCTATGTGCATGTAGGACAGATATTATGCTTAGTGTTTGCATGTGTGCTCGATTCCAAGCGGCACCAAAGGAATCGCATCACTTAGCTGTGAAGCGAATTATTCGATATTTGGCTCACACCCCAACATTAGGATTATGGTATCCAAAGGGCTTAGAGTTTGATCTGGTTGGATTCTTGGATGCTGATGCTGGTGACAAGGTGGATCGCAAGTCTACATCAGGCACATGTCATTTTCTGGGACGATCACTTGTATGTTGGTCTTCAAAGAAGCAGAACTGTGTATCTCTCTCCACTGCTGAATCTGAATACATTGCTGCTGGATCTTGCTGCGCTCAGCTTCTATGGATGAAGCAAACACTCAAAGATCATGGCACTCATCTGAAGCAAGTGCCACTCTACTGCGACAACGAAAGCGCCATCAAGATTGCCAACAACCCAGTTCAGCACTCGAAGACAAAGCACATTGAAATTCATCATCACTTTCTCAGAGATCATGTTGTGAAGGAAGATATTGATATCATACACGTCAACACTGAAGAGCAATTGGCAGATATCTTCACCAAGCCCTTGGATGAGAAGAGATTTTGCAAGTTACGGTGTGAGCTAAATATCTTGGAATCCTCAAATGTCCTGTGATCAGGCACACATCCTAACACTTATGCATATTGATGACTTAGATGTGTAACACACGAAGTAAAGTATATCTTCAATCAATGAAGACTTACATTCTAAGTGTGAATACATTAATGTGGAATTTGACTTCGGAGCGCCACGATAATTGTGCGCCGTGTCTGAGTTTAATACTTCCTATACGGTGGGTAACGCCACCACCAAATTTTTCTGTTTGAAGTGTTTCACTCAAGGCGTTACGTTTGGTATGTCTTCACATTTGGTTTGGCTTCAATCTCAACTTGTCTTCGTGATTATCTTCACTATGTTGATTTGATTGTCTTTCTCATCTATATATATATATATATATGTACTAGTGTTCTGTCCTCTACAACATTCACTTATAGCTATGTCTTCTTGTTGAATCTTTTGAACTAAGTGAATGTGATCGGACCCTAACCTCTCTATGCTTTCTATCTCAAACTCTATCTCTCCAAATCATATGCATTCTATTGAAACTGTCGAATATCTTCTCTGCGTCCTTGTCAGCAGAAGATACAGAGACAAACATTAACTCCGCTTTCAATGCTAATTCCTTCACCTGAAACCCGGAGAAGTGGGAACGACCACCCGACAATCCAGGCGTGCATGGGAACGTGGAACAACCTTCGATATGTTGCATGATGGCCACATGTCCTTCAGATGTGAGTCGCCAGGGGCACCTGTGTAATAACACTGTGCCGTCCCTGTCTCTATAAATACACGCCTCACCACAGTCATTATCCTTCCTTCCACTCTCGCACAAACCCTAGCGCCACCGCTCGCCCTCGACGATGCCGGCGACGAAGCGCTTAGTTGCCGTGACCTCACCGACGCCGTCTTCACGCCGGCTGCGGACATCGTCTTCTCCACCGTCGCCGTAGGAGTCCTCCGTCGCCAAGTTAGGGCATGGACGATCGATTTGCTCGGCCTCCTCTCCCACTCCGTCTAGCAGTTCTTCGTGTGGTAAATAAAACTTTTTTAACGGCCTCTTTGATTCTATAGATCCATCACTTTCTACCACAAGCAGTTTCTGTTCACACAAGTTGGATCTATTTCACACTACATCTCATAATATGCCTAGTATGTTCACTTGTGCTTCACAAAGTAGTTACATTCCTCACTTGTACTTATTCGTGGATTCGTACAAATCTGGAACCAACTCTCTATCTATGAGTGAATGTCTTCGCACTATGAGGTCAATGTCTTCTAAATTGATTTATCTTCAAAATCTTCTGAGATTGCATATGACCTCTTCCCCTTCCTTCGCACCTTAATGCTGTCACAGGTACATGTCTGTGGGAGAATCCCTTGGTTCTCATAGTCTGCATTCATTTGCAGAATTCTTACAGCATCATATAAATTCTCCCGAAGCCAGTTCCTGTTTGACCAGCAAGCGGAAGCCTTTGAAACCTTTGAACGTGTTGAAGCCATTCAGTTTGAAGATCATGGCTACAGAGAAATCAACAAGGAAGGGTGACCGACAGCATCGAGGGGGGACATCAAGAGATCTGCCTGATGACCTCTCAGAGCTGTACAAGACAGACCCAGAAGAGGATTACAATCAGCGCAAGACATGAATCCAATGGATTTGAAGGTACTGCGCTGAGCAATGGTTCAAGTACAGGTTTGTGACCCAGGAATATGCAGAGAAGAATGCCATCAAGCGACCATGGGGAGACATCCTATACAGAAATCTTCAAACCAGGTCCAGAGATGAAGCCATTGAACAAGGCTTCTATCCCTGCATGGTCCATGGACCACAACCTGTAGATGTTGATCCATCGTCATTGCTATGGTGTCGTGACGACAATCTGTTCAAGCGCAACTTCCAGTTTTCCAAGAACTCGGCTAAGCAAAACAAGAAGACATTAGGACTAGACTTCAACCCTGGTCCTTCTGCTCCTCGTGCTGATGGCACCCGCGAAGCTGAACCCAATCTTGTTGGGCCCTTCTACAACCTGGAAGGTCTCATCACTCATATCATGGTTCAAGGGACAGTCGTGGAGGAGCCTGCAGATGACGCTGAATCTGATGAAGTGCCTGCACCGCCGAAGCCAAAGAAACTGAAGAAGCCTAAAGCTTCAAAGCCTGCTCCTGCACCAAAGGTCTTACATGCGAAGCCACTGGCTACTGCACCTCCCGAAGACAGTGTGCAGTCTGGAGATCTATCACGTATCTCCAAGAAGACTGAGATGAGAAGGAATACTGATCAGGCACTGACTGCTGCTGCTATTCTGCGCAATGACGCCATTGATCTTTCCAGCGATGAAGATCTTGCATATGACGCTCTTGAGCAACTGATCAAGAGCAAGGAAGAAGCAGAGATCTTCAATGATTTGCCTCTCTTTGATGTGGAAATCCTCCATAACTTCATTGATGAGTGGTTTGACACGCCCAACCTTAGCTTTGAAGATCTGCAACTTCCAATTGGCCTCAGTGTCGCCTTCCATGGCGCCATTGCTTCTGAGCTATCTCTAGCTCAGCGCATCATTGAACTGAAGCAAAAGATCGACTATGAGAAAGCTCAGTTCAAGAAGAACATGGCCAAGCTCAGCGTGCAAGATGTGAAAAACTTCAAGATTATGCTGCACGAGCTCAAGGAAGCCTTTCTCAAAAAGCGTGAAGAAGCTCAAGCTTCTCGTGAACGCATGAAGAACCTGGCTGACAAGTGTGTGCAAGCCTACAATAAGGCTGAGAAGAACAAGGCTCTTGGTCGTCCTGGCATCGACCCAAGAATGGCTGCAAAGAAGAAGAAGCCCTCAACTGACCAATCTGCACCTTCAAGGCAGGAAGAAGCTCGCATAGTCTTCCCAAGCAGCATGACTGGCTCGAAGCCAAAGGTCAGGTCAACCGCTTCAGAACTGAAGAAGACGAGGACTGCCAAGGCTGAAGCCAGAAAAAGGAAAAATACTGAAGCTTCTAATGTCGCTCCCTCTAAGAAGAAGCGCATAACCAAGAAGGATCGGGCTGCCCCCACAGAGCCCTTAGTTGTTGAACCTATCTCAATGGTTTGCCCTGCATCTGAACACCATGAGCGCCAACTGATTGTTCATGAGCATGCTTCCATAGAGGCTCCTGATGCTGAAGACATTCCAGCAGTTGACCCCACCGCTCCTGAAGACATTGGTCACCATGACAATGTTGAAGATGATGAAGTCCTTCCTTAGATCGAGCACCAACTGGTATCATCGCCTGTGCTTACGCATAGCGAACTCATCAGCATTGGTCGTCCTGTGACGCCAACTGCTCAGGATGCATCATGGGCTGATCACCCACAGAGACAAGACACTCCAAGCTCTCCCCAAGCAACCCCATCAGTGCAAGAAGAGGATGACGTTGAGGCCCAGCCAACTCCATCTCCACAGGCGTCGCCAGCGCTACGCAGGCTTCGCAAAGGACCAAGGTCTCAAGTCCCTCTTCCGAGCGTTCCAGAAGGAGAAGTGCACCACCAATCTGTTGCACGTCAAGTGTTTCTAGATGCCACCCCTACTGTGACTGTCTCTGAGTCTGAAGCCAAAGGTGCTAAAGACAATCCGGCTGCATCAGCCGATGACAAACAAGAAGAAGATCGTGTCCCTACACCCCCAAACTCTGAAGAAGCTGTTCCTGAAGTGAACGTGTCTGTGCCCGACCCTCCAGCTCATCAAGTGGAGGTTGAGAATCTTGAGGCTGCCACCACCAACACAAATGAAGCCAATGACGTAGTCATGGCTGAAGCAAATGTGGAGCCTGCACCAACCAATCTGCCAGAGGCCAATGAAGCCAATGATGCAACTGCAACAGATGTGCAGCCCGATGCCTCTGTTGATGCCACTGCTCCTGTTCCACCACCAAGGCCACACACTATCGAGCAAGCATTCAACTATGGCCAACTTGTCACTGTCAAATGGCCTTTTCTGACTCCTCCGCCTGCTGCTGGTCCTCAGTTTGACTATCACGTTGAGCACAGGCCTCAGGTTCAGAAGCCAATACCAAGGTTGCCCAGGTTTCCAGGCACTGCATCTACACCCGGATCGTTCAATATCAATGGCTTCAAGGCACACAACACCTTCTTTGATAGCACCAAGAACCCCTACACCAAGGCAAGAATATCTTCTGATCGGTTCTGGAGTTATCAGTAGCGCAGTTATTACTCATGCATTCTGTACAATCAAGGTCGCATTTTCCCACATATGCGTCTTGACACTGAAGCCATAACTGGACTGCCCTGTTTGTAAGAAGCTCTGGATTGCTTCAGAGAGTCAGGCTTGCTGCAATTCGTCACTAATAAGGAGCACTAGAATGAAGAATTGCTGCTCCAATTCTATGCCACTCTTCATATCCGTGGCTACAACAGGGATCCGAAGACTTGGGTCCTTGAGTGGATGACAGGCAATGTTCATCATGAAGCCAAAGCCTTTGATATCATTGAGCTTACTGGCCTGCCCACTCTAGGAGATCTGTATGAACCTGGTTGTCAGCTTCATAGTGCTGCTATGGAAAGCATCTTCCACAAGTCTGAGCCCAATATGAGTCAGATGCTTAGCATGATGAAGCCTTTGCCTCCAGATGCTGAATATCCTAAGGAGTTCTATGTTGAAGACCTTGAGTATCTGCCACGTACTATCTATCACATCATAAGGCGAACTCTGTGGCCCATCAAATCACATTCTCCACATGCCAAGCTAGAAGGCACAATGAAGACGTTGGTCTTTCATATTCTTCATGGCAAAAGCTTCAATGCACAAGACTTCTTTATTCGCCAGCTTGCTGCATCAGGATCTGACATTTTTGGCTTGAAGTTTTACGCTCCATGGATAATGCGGCTGATCAAACTACACTCAGCTGTCACCTATCAGCCCTCTGCTCGCAATCATCGGATCTTTCTGCCTGACGTTGATATGTCAGTTGAAGCCATCTATCAGAGCCTGCCAAGGAGCCTCTTAGTCTTCAGAATGCTGAGAATCAAAGCTTCTCTCAAAACATTGAAGGAGTTCAAGCAGTCTCTTGTGTTTATCCTCTGGCTGGCACTACACGTGCACTTCACCGTGCCCTCACTGAAGCCACTGACAGCACCATTGCCCAACGGCCTTAGAAGGATCCCGTGTTCTCAATGACCGAGAGCTTCTGGTTGCCCTTCATCAGAAACAGGATAGGCATCATGACTGGATGAAGCGCCAAATGCAAAGCCTCTTGGTGGACGTAAATAGGATTCACAATCTTGCCACCAAGAATGCCTTTGTTGCCCATGAAACCTGTCGGCGTACATGGAAAGGGCTGGCGCTTATGTGCTCTGAGAATAATCTTCAAGACGATGGCTTCTCTGAACGCTTCAAGTTTGACTCAACACCTCCAAGAAGGACTGTGCTGCGACGAACTCCGTCTCTTGAAGACTCTGAGTTCTCTTCCTCCACGGCAACTGTGAATGCCAGAGTGATCGATGACGAAGACGATGCTACTTCACCGCCCCCTACTTCTGCACGCATCGACACTGCCCCGAGTTCGTCTGCACCGCGTAACAACACCGGCGACCTTGCTGCTTCACCTACTCCTCATAGGAACGAGTAGATGCTCTATGTCTTCAAACCTTTTTGGTCCTTACTGACAAAAGGGGGAGAAGCATATGAGTTTTCTAGTCTTCAAGCGGGTCCATATGGGCGGTTGCTTTATATTTTGCTTAGTGTTTACAACTCTCGTTTTGATACATTTGGTTCTTTGAGTTGTAACACTTAAACTCGATGGTCGTCTGCTACTTATTTGCTATTCTATGATGCGATGATAAATTCCGCATGTGCGATGATAAATTCCGCACTTAGATCATTTTGCAGACGTCCATTTTTCGTTATGCATGTCATTATCTTCACATACTTTTCATGCATGATGAATTGTCATCATAAGTTGAAGAGGATCTCCAGAAGTACAACCTGCCATGTGCATTTGCATTCCAAAAGCAAATTACTTATATGCACATCTTCAGGGGGAGCCCTTGCAACTTATGAAGACAATCCCCTATCCTTTACAATTTCACATATTATATTCCCCGTTGAAAACTTCAACTAGTTTGTCATCAATCACCAAAAAGGGGGAGATTGTAAGTGCATCTAGTGCCACCCCTAGTTGGTTTTGGAGTATTGACGACAAACCTAGTTGAGGGACTAATGTGTTTGTGAGAATTGCAGGATAACACAGGTAGAAGTCCCTCATTGATTCGGTTTTCCTACTAGAGATGACCCCTAAAAATGTAAGAAGACACTGAAGACAAAGGTGGTATGTGAAGACATTCACATTGAAGACTATGACAAGAGAAGACATCGCATGAAGACTATGGAGCGCGAAGACTTAGTTCTTTCGTCGTTCTTTTTCTTCTTTGTTGAGTCATAGGACCCACCGTACTGTTAAGTGGGGTCCAAGAGAACCAGTCAGAATGACTGAAGTGATGCTTAACCAAAATCCTATGTCTTTGAGTAAAGACTATGAGAGCAAATCTTGTCCAGAGTTGGATAAGTCAGCTTTTGTCGGCGTTCTGGGAACGGGGGTCCCCAGACTTGCCTGCCTGCAGCCTGCGGCGTGGCTCAAAGGGGGGCCCAGCGCGGCCCATCTTCACCAACACAAATCCAAGACCCTCGCGAGGGGCCAAGCCTCGCGGGGCGGATGGAGCGGAGCTTCCTCAGGCACGGCCTTGTCAGGCTGGCTCACGAGGAGGCGGAGAGATCAAGGTGGGGTACCTCACGAGGTGCCCATGACGCAAGCCATGACGACCGGGGGCGCCAGGCGGGTGCCAGCCCGCGCAGAGTCCTCCCTTCCTCTTTGGTTCAAAGGGGGCAAGCGCAGCCGCGGAGTACCGAGGCATCAGGCAAAGGTTGCCATTTCGGTGCAACAAGACCAAGACCAGGAGGACTACGATACGGAGGTCACCGTGGAGCCCAAGACGGCGTCATCACCAGAGCTTTGCGCAGGAGAAGACTACTTTTGTCAGGATAGTTGATACTAGCTGCCCCCCTTCAAATTAGCCCGCCATTGTTGGCTCCCTTCCCGCTCGATATTTGCGAAGAGGACCAGGGCCTCTATAAATAGGACCGGCCACCCACAGAGCAAGGGAAAAGGCAGGCAGAGAGGGAGATAGGGAAGAGAGAGAGAGAGAAAGGTGACTGAGCCCCTCCCGGCAGTTCATCGCCCCAGCCAAGAACAGACCCTCGCGAGGCTGTTCTTCCTTGTATTGTTCATCATCATCAGCCCAAGAGGCAATCCACCACACCACACACTGGAGTAGGGTATTACACCACAACGGTGGCCCGAACCAGTATAAACCCTGTGTCTCTTGTGTTGTTCTTTCCATAGTTTAGATCCTAGCAAGGCGGGGGGTGCAGGTAGGTAGGAGGAGAAATCTCCGCGCGCACCCCAGTGTTCGAACCTCAAGGGTCCGCCGGAACCCGAAATCTGACATTTGGCGCGCCAGGTAGGGGTGCGCCAGGATTCGTCTTCCACCACCCCGTTCTCCTCCGACCATCATGCCCATGTCTGACGCTCGTCGGGCCTGCGCCGAGCGCCGGGCCGCGCTCGCTGCGCGCGTCGCCCAGACGTTCCCTGTCGGCGGGCGTCCTCGTCGTTCCCCATCACCTGCCGTCAATGCCGCCACCGGCCCGGCGGGGGACGAGCAGCAAGCATCGTCCCAGCATCCATCCGTGCGGCAAGATGGCCGCACCGCGACACCCTTGCTCACCCCAGCTGGTTCTTCGTCCCGCGCGCTCCGCGCGCCCATGGAGGCTCGGGCTACACTCATCGCGCTGAACGAGCTCCTGCGCTACCGGCCCGTCAGTGACGTCTACGAAGGATGGCTCGACCGCGTCGCCGAGCTCGTCCGTGCAGCAGGGGGCTCTCCTGCGCCATCCGTTCCGCTGCACCACACCCTGCCCCGCGCGGGCAATGAAGCTCCGGCGGTGCCCCGGCCGCCTCCTCCTCAGGAAGGCGCCATGGCTCCAAGGCGCGTGGCCCCTGGGCGGAACCCGCTCCGTCAGGCGCCAGCGCAGCAAGAGCAGAGCTGTCAAGAAGTCCCTCGCCCGCAAGAAGCTGCCCGGGCGCTCCCTGCTCCAGCACGTCGCGACCATGCTCCTGCTCCCGCGCGTCAAGACCCCGCGCTGCTCCCAGCTGCAGCGCGTGGGGACATCGAAGCCATGTGGCCACAGCAGACTGCCGCGCCTTCACCGCCGAGCTATGCAACGTCGCGTGGCCCGGCAAGTTCAAGCCAGACTTGCCTCCTCGCTACAACGGCAGGGCTGACCCTGCGGAGTTCCTCCAGCTCTACGAGCTGGGCATCGAAGCTGCCAACGGAGACGAGCAGGTCATGGCGAACTGGTTCCCCATGCACTCAAGGACGGGGCCCGGACCTGGCTCCTGAACCTGGCTCCAAGCACAATCTCCTCCTGGGACGAGATGCGCACCCGCTTCATCGCCAACTTATAGGTCACTCGCGACCGGCCACCCGCCGTGAGCGACATGCGCCGCATCAAGCAATAGCCCGGGGAGACCCTGCAGAAGTACATCCAGCGCTTCAACAGCGTGCGCCTCGAGATTCCCAAGGTGACTGAGGAGGCCATCATCTCGGCCTTCTCCGACGGCGTGCGCGGCGTCAAGATGAAGGAGGAGCTGGCGATGCATGAAGACCTGTGCACTTCCCAGGAGCTGTTCAACTTGGCAACCAAGTGCGCCAGGGCCGAGGAAGGGCGTCTCTCCCTCCTCGAGCTGCCTGCCGCAGACCCAGAAGAGAAGAAGCCCAAGGCCAAGGATGTGAAGCGCAAGGGGGCTGCCGTGCTCGCGGCAGAACCAGACACCAAGCGGAGCAGAGATCAACCCGAACCTTCAAAGGGCAGCCGGTACTGTGTGTACCACGACCTCCACACCCACAACACCAACGAATGTCAAGAGCTCCGAGCCGTGCGAGAAGGGAGGATCGGCCGTCGCCCTGACCGCAGTGACCGGGGCTACGGTCGAGGAGGAGGAAGGAATGCAGGACGCTGGGAAGACCGTGGCCCGCGCCAAGGGTGGCGCGATCAACCTCGCGAGGATCGCTGGCAAGACCCGCCTCGCGAGGGAGGCTGGAGAGATCAGCCTCGCGAGGGAGACTGGAGGGATCAGCCTTGCGAGGATCGCCCGCAAGGCAACGCAGGCCTCCCACCGCTGCCACCGCAGCCAAGGAGAAACGAGGACCGCCACCAGGACGAGGGGGCTGGGGGCTTCCAGGAGCCGTGCGCGATCGCCTGCATCCTGGGCGGGGCACAAGCCCCAGCCTCTCAGCGCATCTTCAAGCAGTTCGCCCGCGAAGTGAACGCAGTCCTCCCCAGGCTCGAAGCCACGCGCCCGCTCAGGTGGTCGGCGTGCGCCATCATGTTCAGCTCAGCAGATCAGCTCAAGTGTGCGGCTACAGCCGGAGTTCTCCCGATGCTTTGTTCCCCAATTATCAGCAATGTGGTGGTCACCAAGACCCTCACTGATGGCGGGGCAGGGCTCAACATCCTGTCCGTGGAGACGTTCAACAACCTCCAAGTGCCCTACAGCCAGCTTCAGCCAACCAAGCCTTTCTCCGGTATCACCGACGGCTCCACGGTCCCGATTGGGCAGGTCCGCCTCCCTGTCACCTTCAGGGCACGCGACAACTACCGCACCGAGCTTATCGACTTCGACGTCGCTCACATTCGCCTGCCGTACAACGCCATCCTTGGGTACCCAGCGCTGGCCAAGTTCATGGCCATAACTCACCACGGCTACAACGTCCTCAAGATGCCAGGAAGCGGCAGAGTCATCACGGTGCCATGTGAAGAGAAGGACGCGGTCTGCTCCCTGGAACGAGCCTTTCAGGCCGCGTCACTGGAAGACCTGGATCGTGGAAGCAGGAGGCCTCCCGAGACCGCCCCTAAGAAGAAGAAGACATCGTCCGGCCTGACCACTCAGGAGGCAGGCCCCTCTGAGCCCGCGCCTACCCAGGGGGAACCTCCTTCCATCGCATAGGAAAGCGTGCCCGACGCCCTCCTCAGGCAGGGCTCGGGGGCTCTCCCCTGGAGGGCCACCGACCTAGCTAGGGTCACGAGGGAGGCGCTTGGGCACCACATGGAGGCGTGTTTCGAAGCACGTTTCCCTCAAGAAGGAGCAAGGCAAGGAGACCCAGACCCTCAGGAGTTCGTCAGCAAGGCCATTCAAGAGCTACAGGAGTCAAGAGTCATGAAAGGTGGCCGCCACCTACCAGCAGTGGCTCCCCATCCAGGCGAGGATGGTGGGCTGCACGTCTGCATCGACATACCAGGGCTCAACCGAGTCGCCTCTCTGTAGCTCCTCTAGCCCTCGCGAGTGGGGCGCTGCGGAGGCCCACGCCACAGCTACGTTCGCATGCCTTTCGGCTTGCCGAACGCGGCTGACATGTACCAGCGCCTCATGAGGGGCATCATGGGGGCATGAGAGGCCAGGCGTTCCACAGCCCTAGCAGGGATGGAGATGGCCTGTGAGGAGCCGCCAGCACCTCCGGAGCCTCTCGAGGCCCCTGGGCCTGGGGGTTCGTGAGGATCGGCTCCCGCAGCCCACCGAGCCTGCTACACCAACGCTCCTTCGTCCTCAACATCATCAGGTGACATCTTTCGAGTTTTATTTCTAGCTGGGAGCGCCCCCCCCCCAGGGCTGCATTATTCCCAGGCCGCGTGGGTCCGTCCCTGCGGCGTGTATCCCTTTTTATTCCATGTTGTTAGCTTACCTTGTTGGGGGCGCCCCCCGGGCTGCATGATCCCCAAGCCGCTCGGGCCAGGCCCAGCGGCATGTATCCCATTTGTGTTTATTTCCGATCATGCGTTAGACCCACCATGCTTGATTATTTGATGCCGGTCCACGGCACCTCTTCTTCTCCATGCCGACCACTTGCATGTTAAAGGGGGGGTACCTGAGCATCGTGACTCAGGGCTCTTACTGGCTCTCCAGCCCTCACCCTCTGGCCTTGTCCATGGCATCGCGACCTGGCATACCAGCGACGGCGGAGACCAGCTCGAGGGCCGGGACCCGAGGACGTAGAGTGCCGACATCTAACCAAATTTGCAGGGACACATCACAAGATAAGGCCCAGTGCCAGGCGCAAACCGCCTAGAGGTAGGGCCCCGTGAGTCCCGCGCTGGCTCACGGGTGCCCAGATACACCTCGCCAGACCCTACCGTGCCAGCCACGTGTCAGGGCGGGGCTGTACACGCCCCGGGGGCTCCTCCCGGAGGGGGGCCCCTTCGACGTACTAGTGGAAGCACCATGCTCCGTGCTGGCTGACGACACTACCGAGGAGCGGCTATGCGGTAGCGCTATGCTCTGCGCTGGTGATAAACAACTGAGGGTGGCCCCTGGGCCGCACCAACCTCAGGGAGCCCAGAGCTCAGTGTCTAGCCTCATCGTAACGCCTCCCCTCGGGAGTGCCGCGCGAGGGGGCTAGGCACGGGGGCTGTGCCTGGGTCACACCTAGACGCACGCCGCCCAGCCAGGTCCCCTCGGGCCTGGTTTGTCACGCGTCTCTCCCTGAGCGAATCCAAGGTACGAAGGCCGTTTGAGCGTCAAGGGGGACTCCTGAGCATCGTGACTCAAGAGCCTAACTGGTCACGTAGCCCCTCACTCCGTGGCCCCATCCTGGTTTCCGGTCGGGACCAATGCTGGGTGAGGCACGCGCGTGGCCGGGCTCTCCAGACCTAGAACGGTAGATCCACCCGCATCACGCCTCCTTACTTGCTGTTCGTGCATCAAGGGGGACTCCTGAGCATCGTGACTCAGGAGCCTAACTGGTCACGTAGCCCCTCACTCCATGGCCCCGTCCTGGTTTCCGGTCAGGACCAACGCTGGGTGAGGTCGGGCTTTGCAGACGTAGAATGGTAGATCCACCCGCATCACACCTCCCTACTTGCTGTTCGTGTGCCAAGGGGGACTCCTGAGCATCGCGACTCAGGAGCCTAACTTGTCACATGGCCCCTCACTCCTTGGCCCTGTCCTGGTTTCTGGTCGGGACCAATGCTGGGTGAGGCATGCTCGGGGCCGGGCTCTGCCGGCATAGAACATAAGCAAGTAGGAAGGGAAGGCACAAATTTCAAGAAGTTCAAAAGCAAATATTACAGTCCACACTGTTATCTCAATGCCAAACGCAAGTTTAAACGCCTCCCTGAGGCATGATACATGTGCAGGAATTAAAGGCAGGACAGGAGCCGCGACGGAGTCACTTGTCGGCGATGGAGCAGCGCGGATTGGGTACGCCTCACGGAGCGGTGGGGTCGGCAGCGCCTTGCTTCGGCTTGGTGCTGAAGGCCCGGAACTTCCCCAACATGGCCTTTGCGCGACCCTTCACAGCCTCGGCAGCGGCACGCTCGCTGCTCACTGGCTCCAACAGGCTGTCGAGGTCGACACCGGGATTGCGAAGGTAGATGTGGGTGAGGACCCGCGTCATTGCTGCAGAAGACAGGACACGCGCCTCGGCCTCGGCCGCGGGGCCAAGGCCAAGGGCGACATCTTCAAGAGCGTGAACCAGGAAGGGAAGCAGCTTGGCGGGGCCGTCCTCGGCGCTAGCCAGTGGGCTCTCCAGGCCGCTGTCGTAAAGCGTCCTCAGTGGGGAGCGAGCCCTCGCCTCCATCTCCGCGAAGGCCACGCGGTCCTCGGTAAGAACCAGGTCCTCATCGTCCAGCTTGGCCTTCCTCGCCCCCAACTCCTGCTCTAGCGCGCCTAGGCGGTCACGGTGTTTCTTGAGCTTGACCTCCCTATCCTTGAGAGCCGCCTCGCGAGCCTTCACGCCTCCTTCCTGCTCTTGGCGAAGGCGGACCTCGTTCGTGAGCTGGTCCCGCAAACCTTGCAGTTCGCCCTCCAGCGCCTTCCAACGGCCACGGACGTCGACCACCTCCCCCAGGGCTGCATCACGAGCAGCCTTCGCTTCAAGGACGGCCTACTTCTCCTTGTCGCATGCCATCGAGGCCTGGACCAGCACCGCCCGAATCAAAGCGTCGGAGCGAACCCATCCTGAAGCCAGCTCCAAGCGCCTGGCCACCAAGCGGGGGTCGTCGCCAAGAAGATCCTAACGCAGTCGGTCCAGCTCAGCAACAGCACGATCCAGAACGGCAGAAGGAGTCAGAGAGACAGCAGCCGGTGGAGTAGGAGGAGAAGACGGCAGCGCGGCCACAGCATCCTGAGGCAGAGCCTGTCGTGCCCCGACAGCCGAAGTGGCGGCGGCAGGCAAGAGCACCTCGGGAGCCACTTGGGCCGTGGGGGCTGAGCTCTCCCCAGCCGGCTCAGCCAGGCCTCACGAGGACGACCGGGTAGGAGAAGCCTGTGCGTCACGGTCACCCTCCTTCGCGGGCAGAAGCGCTGCCACGGATGGAACCTCGGGAGCCCCCTTCGGCTTCTTTGCTGCGGGCGCCAGCCTATCCAAGAGATGCGGACGTCAAGCTTCAGAAGCAGAGCAAGAGATAAAGACAAGAATCAAACGCTTATGGGTCGTCGCTAGTGAGCTCAAGCGGCCTCTGGCCAAATTTGAAGCCTGAAAGCCGGCTGGAAGGGTCAACCTCGAGAAGCTTGGAGGCGGAAGGCGCATCTGCGGTCCGCCCCGGGGCCGGGGCAGACCCGCGGGAGATCAGCCCGGTCCTGTCCTTCTTAGAGATCGGGGGTGAGCTCCCGCCGTCCTGCTCGTCGTTGTCCTCGTTGTCATCCTCGTCGCCATCGCTCGGAGAGAGGCGGATAACGCGGGACCGGCGCCGGGGGAGGGGAGCCCTCGACTCTCCATCAGTCACCTCGGAATCATGCCCTTTTCCCCGCTCCCCTCCTTCCTCCTCTTCGCTGGAGTCGTCGGAGGGCACGTCCACCGGTTCCTCGGGAGTTTCCACGGGCACGGGCCCATCCCCGTTGAAGACGGGCATGGACTCCACTACCTGCTCCTAGTCGTCGCGGAGGAACAAGGGCGTAGGAGCGCCCGCCAACCTCGCCACATCGCCCCAGACCAGAGATTGGAGGACCGCGGCCAGATCTCCATCGGCTAAGGCCGCGGGGCTCGGGCGGGGCCTCCACATCGGAAGTGAGTACTACCGAAGCGGAGCCAGCTAGTGCTCCAGGAATTCCCTCAGCAGCGACACGCCGGTCAGCTTCGCCGCCGCCATGTTGGCCGGCCTCAGATCCGCGTCCATCTTCTCCAACATCAGCTTCGCGCGGGGGTCCGTGAGCTCCGCTCGACCCCAATCGCTGGATCTCGTGGGCTGCTCCGTGGGCAAGTCAGCCGAGGGTGGATGCGCCCAGCATCCACCAAGACCCACTTGCTCCTGAAGCCCTCAATCCTTTTTCCGGGGTTCAAAATGGCAATGGCGCCACCGTACGCGACGAAGCTCGCGCACGCGGAAGTAGTACCACGAGAGGTCCGGAGGTAGAAGTAGTGGCGCAGCAAGGCCACTGAGGGCTGCACCCCTACGTGAGCCTCGCGGTAATAGGCAAAGATTGCCAGGAGAAGGACGGAGTTGGGGTGGAGATGCAGGGCTTGTAGCTTATAGTGGCGGAGGACAGAGAAGAAGAACTCGGAGAAGGAAGGCACCAGGCCAGCAGCAATGGCACTTACGAAGAGTGGATAGAAGGTGCTCCCTTGACCCTTAGAGGTGGCGGAGCCGGCTTTAAACACCTTCGCCCCGTTGATGCCCCACGCCGTCGCCATCCAGCGCAACCGGGCGAGGCTCGCCTCCGACACATTCGGCGGGTCCAGGGCAGACGAGTACCAAGCCACGGCCGGGGGCTGACAAGGTGCCACGGCTTCCTAGGTCACACGGTCGGAGTGGATCTGGAAATTTTGGAGGAAGGAAGAAGAGGCGCAAGAAAGGGGATCTGAGCAGCAACCGGGGAAAGCAAGAAGCAAAGCCTAGGTGGACGCCGCTCCTTTATCAACTCGCGCGGTTGCAAGGACGCCCACATCCAACCAACCATCACGCGGTGCCCAGGGCCGCAGGCTATTAGGGCCCGTGGCACTTCGCTCTTGCGCTTCCGCCTCCCTGCATGGCCAAGTCCGGGCGCGCCTTGGGCCCGGGGGCTACTGTCGGTGTTCTGGGCACGGGGGTCCCCAGACTTGCCTGCATGCGGCCTGCGGCGTGGCTCAAAGGGGGGCCCAGCGCGGCCCATCTTCACCAACACAAACCCAAGACCCTCGCGAGGGGCCAAGCCTCGCAGGGCGGATAACGTGGAGGTTCCTCAGGCATGGCCTCGTCAGGCTGGCTCACGAGGAGGCGGAGAGATCAAGGTGGGGTACCTCACGAGGTGCCCGTGACGCAAGCCATGACGACCGGGGGCGCCAGGCGGGTGCCAACCCGCGCAATGTCCTCCCTTCCTCTTTGGTGCAAAGGGGGCAAGCGCAGCCGCGGAGTACCGAGGCATCAGGCAAAGGTTGCCATTTCGGTGCAATGAGACCAAGACCAGGAGGACTACGAGACGGAGGTCACCGTGGAGCCCAAGACGGCGTCAGCACCAGAGCTTTGCGCAGGCGAAGACTACTTTTGTCAGGATAGTTGATACTAGCTGTCCCCCTTCAAATTAGCCCGCCATTGTTGGCTCCCTTCCCGCTCGATATTTGGGAAGAGCACCAGGGCCTCTATAAATAGGACCAGCCACCCACAGAGCAAGGGAAAAGGCAGGCAGAGAGGGAGACAGGGAAGAGAGAGAGAGAGAAAGGTGACTGAGCCCCTCCCGGCAGTTCATCGCCCCAGCCAAGAACAGACCCTCGCGAGGCTGTTCTTCCTTGTGTTGTTCATCATCATCAGCCCAAGAGGCAATCCACCACACCACACACTAGAGTAGGGTATTACACCACAACGGTGGCCCGAACCAGTATAAACCCTGTGTCTCTTGTGTTGTTCTTTCCATAGTTTAGATCCTAGCAAGGCGGGCGGTGCAGGTAGGTAGGAGGCGAAATCTCCGCGCGCACCCAGTGTTCAAACCTCATGGGTCTGCCGGAACCCGAAATCTGACAGCTTTGCTTGTAGCCCAAGTAAAGTTGTCGTGTGTGTTTGAAATCTGACCGTTGGAACATGTGTCAGTTCATTAGTGACCCAGGGTCATTTCGAACAAATCAGGTTGGGTTGCCTAGTGGCTGTAAATAGCCCACCACCTACAACCATAAATGGTTGGCTGCTCAGAGTTAGAGTACGGCTTTTGTCGTTTGAGAGCAACCCACCTCGAAGCCTTTGAGAGAGAATTCCTTGCGAGGATAAAGCCCTAAACACCCAGAGCCAAAGAGTGTTAGGCATCACTTAAGTCTTCCTGTCTGTGGGATCTGAAGACTTATTACACTTGAGGACTGTGAATCCTCCAGCCGGTTAGGCGTCGTGTTCTGAGCATCCAAGAGTCATTGTGGATCACCGGTGAACGAAGTCTGTGAAGGTTTGGAAGTCTACCTTGAAGACTTACCAGAGTGATTGGGCGAGGACTGGGTGTCCTTAGCTCAAGGGGAATAAGGTGAAGACGAGGTCTTCTAAGTTGAATCTCAGCCTCCCTAACCAGACGTACAGTTGTCACAGCAACTGGAATTGGTCCAACAAATCATTGTCTTCAACGAGTCACTGGTTTCATCCTTCCCTTCCCTTTGCTTACTGTTGGTCTTTGTGAAGTCATTGTATGATTGCATTATCTTTTGTCTTCACTGAGTGACTACTTGTTCTGATTGGCTTCACAATATCTTCCTACCTGATCTTTACTGCCTAGCTGCTATTAGTCATTATGCTTTCACTTCATTGAATACTTGACTATGGTTTGCCTAGTGTAGTCCACCTTCCGCTGTATGGTAATAGGTTTATTTCTATCGTTTGTCTTCGAAACTTCCATGTTTTGAAGACTTCCATAAAAATCGCCTATTCACCCCCCCTCTAGTCGATCACTAGCACTTTCACTTTGGCCCGTCTTTTCCTTTCCTCCTGTATTGCAAGAACAAGTATCGGGCCCCGCGGGGGCGTGTAATGAACTGCAGTGCTTATGCTGCTTGGTGGCATGTTTATCGCTCTTTTGTTGTGTTATGACGTTCGCGCTCCGTGTAGACTTAAAAAGGGTAACTTAGCTAGATGCGCCCAGGGTAGTCTCGTGTCTCATGAGGGTACGCCTTCTGGCACCTGGTGAGGCCTCCTAGTTGCTGGCTCGGGGGTCGTTGTCCGGCGTCACATAACTGCAGAAATCACTGAGACATCCGTCAGGTGCCTTGGCCTTCCTTGTGCGAGGCCTCAATGACCGTGGCCCAGCACACCACGTCGCGATACCTATGGGGCACAGACTCAAGGGAGGGTGCACCAACCGTGGGCTCGATCGAGAGTGCCTCGCGAAGGTCAGGGGAGCCGGAACTCTGGAGCAACAGGGTTTTGGCGAGGCGTGTTCGTGGCCTGGCGAGCGCACACACCTGCCCAGCCCTCGCGTGAGGCACGAGAGGGAGAGCATCGGGCAACTGCCGCACTCCCTGGCACAAAACAAAGAACCAAGCAAAGAAGTAGGGCAAAGAAAGGGTTCAACCGAGCAATCAAGAAATGCCAGAACTCCAAATTCCATAAAAGGGAGGCAAACCAACTACAGAAAGCAAATGAACAATTGCGTCCGGCACTTAATCTAGTCTTCCGACCACCGCGGAGCTAAGTGCTACCACTAGGACGTGGGAGGGAGCCCCCGAGGCCCGAGGGTGGCACTCCGGAGACTCCGCGGCGTGTACAGCCCCACTCATTGTTACGTGAGAGTGTCACGAGCGGAGACCTTCACAGGCACTGGGCCTTGCTTCAAGGGTAGAACTTTCGGAGGTGTTGGATGTTCCAGGCATTCTGGATGGGGATCCCGTCCTGTGTCTCCAGGCGCCAGGACTGAAGACACGGGCAATCCTAAACGGGCCCTCCCACATGGGTGAGAGCTTGTGCAGCCCTTCCCTAAAGAGCACCCGCCTCAGGACAAGATCGCCCACCTCGAGCATCCTAGAGCGAACGCTGCGATAGTGGTACCGTCACAGCGCCTGCTGGTACCTTACCGCCCGGAGCGAGGCTTCACGGCAGTGTTCCTCCCCCAACACAAGGTCCACCCCCCGCATGGCGTCCTGCTGCGTCTCATCAAATGCTAGGACCCGCGTGGAGCGATGTCTGACCTCGTGTGGGAGAACCGCTTCTGCTCCGTAGACGAGGACGAACGGGGTCTCGCCTGTTGTCTTGATGGTGGTGGTGCAGATGGACCACAACACGGACTGGAGCTCGTCGTGCAAGCCCCTGCCGCAGGCCTCTCAAGACCTCCGCGTTGGCGCGCTTGGCTTGGCCGTTGCTCCTGGTGTGTGCTACCGAAGCGTAGCAAATCTGCGTTTCAAGGTTAGCACAAAATATCTTGAAGAGATTGCTAGTGAACTGCGAGCCGTTATCGGTGATGATGCGGTTAGGACCCCAAACCGGCTTACTAGGCCCTTGACGAACTTAACTGCCAACCCGACTAGATGGTTCGGATGGCTTCCACCTCCGCCCATTTGGTGAACTTGTCGATGGCTTCGTAGAGGTAGCTGTTGCCCCCTGGCGCTCGAGGGAATGGACCCAGGATATCCAGCCCCCAGACCGCAAACGGCCATGAGAGTGGGATGGTATGGAGGCCCTGAGCAGGCTGGTGGATTTGCTTGGCATGGAACTGGCAAGCCTCGCAGGACTTTACCAGCTCGGTTGCATCGCTAAGTGCCCTGGGCCAGTAGAATCTGCTGCAGAATGCCTTGCCAACCAGGGTGCGTGACGACGAGTGATGGCCGCAGTCCCCGCCGTGTATGTCAGCTAGCAGCTCGCCCCCTGCTTCCTAGAGATGCATCGCAATGAAACATCGTTGGGTCGTTTCATGTACAACTTACCATCCTGGACGCAATACGCCATAGCTTGTCGGGCCATGCGCTCCGCTTCCTCTTCTTTCTCCGGCAGTGTCCCCCTTGGCAGGAACGCCTTGAATTCTTCAGTCCAGCACCCCTCCTGAGTTTCAAGCACAAGGAGCAGGCATGCTCTTGAGGTCGGGCCACAGGTGGGAGCTCCTGAGGTTGGTGGTGGTGGGAGCTCCTCTCGAGACGATGTAGGCTCCGCAGCTGGAGGGGCCACTGAAGGCTTAAATAGCCACTCCTTGAAGACGTCAGGCTCCTGGGGTTGTCGCCTTGATGCCCGCTTGGCGATATCATCCGCTTCCTTATTTGTGCCACGGGGCACATGCTGCAGTTCTAGGCCCAGGAATTGCTTCTCCATTTTGCGTACCTCCGCGAGGTATGCCTCCATGTGCTCGTCCTTTGGCTCGTATACCTTGTTGGAGAAGTTGACGTGGAGCTGAGAGTCGCCCTTGATGGTGAGGTGCTTCACCCCCAAGGCTGCTGCAGCCTTGAGGTCGGCGACCAAACCTTCGTACTCCACGATGTTGTTGGAGACCTTCTCGCCCCGCTCGAAGCAGAGTTGTACTGTGTAGTAGAGCTTGTCTTGAGTGGGCGAGATGAGCACGGCTCCAACCCCCGCGCCCTGGTTTGCAAAAGCGTCGTCGAAGTACATGACCCAGCCATCTGGTGCTTCACTTCCTAGTGAAAGGGATCGGTTCTCGCCTGCTTCGAGCTCCGGAGCGTCGGTCCACTCTACCACGAAGTCGGTGAGGGCCGCTCCCTTGATGACCCTGGTTGTGCTGAACTCCAGATGGAATGCTTGCAGCTCGATGTTCCACTCTGTGACTCTCCCTGCTGCGTTGGGGCTCCGGAGCACCCTCTCCAGTGGGTAGGCTGAGACGACCTTAATTGGGTGGCCTTGGAAATAGTGATGCTGCTTGCGTGAGGCCACTAGGAGCGCGAGCAGGAGCTTCTGTGGCATGGGGTATCATGCCCTTGCGTCCTATAGCACCGTGCTGACGAAGTAGACCGGGTTCTCGATGAGGGCGGGAACGTCGGTGGAGCCTACGACCTCCAGAGGTTGTGGCGCCTCCCGAGGTACGGGGGCCTCAGGAGCTTGGTTGCCCACCATAGCCTCCGCAGGCCCAGAGATGCCATCTTGCGGGGTCTGATCGTCCGAGGGCGTCGTCGTGGACTTAGCGGTTCCATCCTGATGCCACTCCGTCCCGGCTAGAGATTCGTCATTACGTGGCGTTCCCTTGGCCCGGCGCTCCTCCCGGATAGCCACCAATGTCACGCTGGCTGAATGGGGCGTGGCGACTAGGTAGAGCACTTGGGGCTCGAGGGGTTGAGGCGCGACCATCACCGGGGGGGCTGGTCAAATATCTCTTGAGATCTTGAAATGCTAGGTCGGCCTCTAGGGTCCACTCAAATAGGCCCTTCTTCTTCATCAGCTTGAAGAATGGCAGGGCGCGTTCTCCCAGTTTTGAGATGAAGCGCCCCAACGACGTCATGCAACCCATGAGCTTCTGCATTTCCTTGAGAGTTTGGGGCGGGCTCATATCTTCTATCGCCTTAACCTTCTCCGGGTTTGCTTCGATCCCCCAGTGCAACACGAGGAAACCCAGCAACTTGCCTGACGGGACGCCAAACACGCACTTCTCTGGATTGAGCCGCAGGTCCACCCGTCGCAGGCTGGCGAATGTTTCCTCCAGGTCTTGTATGAGGGTCCTCACCTCCCGAGATTTCACCACGATGTTGTCGATGTAGGCCTCAGCGTTCCTCCCAAGCTGCTGGCCCAGGGCGATGTGCATCAGCCGCTGGAAGGTTGCCCCAGCGTTGCGCAGTCCGAATGGCATGCAGGTGTAGCAGTATACCCTGCACCGGGTCAGGAAGGCCGTACTCTCCATGTCCTCCACCGCCATCTTGATCTAGTGATAACCCGAGAAGGCATCTAGAAAACACAGCAGGTCGCATTCGGCGGTGGAGTCGACGATATGGTCGATGCGCGGAAGTGGGAACGGGTCTTGTGGGCAGGCTTTGTTGAGGTTGGTGAAGTTGACGCACATACGTTCCTTCCCACCATTCTTGGGCAAAACGAGGGGGTTCGCCAACCATTCTAGGTACCGGACCTCGCGGATGACACCCGTGTCGGATCGTGGGTTCCGGCAAACCCTTGAGGTTCGAACACTAGGGTGCGCATGAAGATCTCTCTCTCTCTCTCTCTCTCTCTCTCTTGCTCACTCTCGCAATGATCTCTAGGCCTAGCTCGCCGAACCGAAGGAACAAGAGACACGAGAGTTTATACTAGTTTGGGCCACCGTTGTGGTGTAATACCCTACTCCAATGTGGTGTGGTGGATTTCCTCGTGGGCTGAGGATGAACTAGTACAAAGGATGAACAACCTCCTGAGGAGAGGTGTTCTTGAGCTCGATGAGCTTGTGTGTGTGAGGATGGTCTGAATGATCCTTCCCTTCTAAGGTGGTGGCTAGTCCTATTTATAGAGGTATTGGTCCTCTTCCCAAATGTTTAGGTGGGAAGGGATCCCACAACGGCCAATTTCGAAGGGAGACAACTAGTACATGTTATCCTGACAAAAGGTGGTCTTTGCCTACCAAACACTCTGGTAGTGACGCCGCTGTGGGCTCCACGGTGACCTCCGTCCTGCCGTCATGCTGGTCTTGGTCTTGTTGCACCGATATGGAAACCTTTTCCTGAGGCCTAGGGACTCCTCGCATGTGCTTGCCTCTTTAGCACCAAAGAGGAAACTGGCATCATGCGCCCGCTAGCGCCCGCCTAGCCTTGGTCATCATGGCTCACGTCACGCGAACCTCGCGAGGTGCCCCTTGCATACATATCTCCACTCCTCGGGAGCCGGCCTAGGGAGGCCGCCCCGGAGGAGGTCTTGGTGTCGTCCGCCTCACGAGGCTTGCCCCTCGCGAGGGTCTTGAGTGGTTTCCAGTGAAGATGGGTCGTACCAAGCCGCTGGATGAGCCACGCCCTGGGCCACAGGCAGGCAAGTCTGGGTACCCCCGTTCCCAGGACGCTGTCAGCCTGCGACTTGTAGCTTGCGGGTTTCCTGGATGATGAAAGACTGCTTCTCCATGGACTGCCGTCGCGCCTTCTGCTTCACAGGGCGCACATTGGGGCACACCCTTAAGTGATGCTCAATTACTCCCCTTGGGACTCCCACTACCTGCTTGGGCTCCCAGGCGAATACCTCCTTGTTCGCACACAAGAACCTCACCATCGCCTCTTCTTGGTCGGGGTCGAGGTTGGCGCCAATGGTGAAAGTGGCTCCCGAGGCCCCGTCTTCCTCAACCGGCATTTGCTTGGTTTCCGCCTGATCTTGACTGAACAGCTGCTTCTTTTTTGCTGGCACGCCCCCCTGAGCCCTTGGAGTGGCCTCAACAGCTGGACGTGCTGCCGCAGCAGCTCTGAAGGCGAGCTTGAGAGCCGTGAGGGCTTCCTTGGTGTCCCCTGCCACGGTGAGAGTGCCGCTGCTCCCCGACATCTTCATGAGCTTGTAGGATGGTTGGGTTGCTGCCATGAACTGAGCTAGTGCAGGGTACCTGAGGATGGCGTTGTACGGGAGGCCGATGTGGGTGATGTCGGAGTCGATCAGCTCGGTGCGGTAGTTGTCGCGGTTATCAAAGGTGACCGGGAGGCTTATTTGCCCTAGGGGGCTGGTGGAGACGACACCGACCCCAGAGAAAGGCTTGGTGGGGCGGAGCCTGCCGTATGGTACATGAAGCAAGCCGAAGGCTTCGATAGAGAGCACGTTGAGGCCGGCTCCACTGTCGATGAGGGTCGTGGTCACCTCCACGTTGCAGATGGTGGGTGTGCACAACATCGGAAGCATGCCTGAGCCCGCAGTGATAGCTGGGTGGTCCTCCGAGCTGAAGGTGAGGTCGGCCTGGGGCGCCGCCCATCCCGGGGGAGCCCCTGGTTGCACACTGGCAGTGCCCACCTGGTGGAAGAACTGCTGGACGTGGTGCCCGCGAACCACGTAGGAGGGCTACAACGGCGAGAGGCGCCTGTGCCGCGAAGCGCGCGACAAAGAGGCGGCGCAGCTCCTCCTAGGAGGCCACCGAAGATCCTGGCAGGCTGAGCAGCTAGGCATGTGGCACGCCAGCCAGAGCCAGGGGGAACCAGTTGCACATGACCCGGTCGTCGCATATGGCTTCGAGGACGGCTTCCTCATACACCTGCAGGAAAGCCGCCGGATCCGCCGTGCCGTCGTAGCGGGGTGGCATCTCCGGCTTGAACTTGCGCGGCCACTGCACCTGCCGTAAAGCGTGGGTGAAGGCCCGGATGCCCGCGGCGCATCCGCAGGTGCCCGCCGGCCTATATGGGGAGATGGCATAGGCCATGGAGCTGGACGAAGCAAGCGGAGAGGCAAAGCTTCGGTGCACCCCTACCTGGCGCGCCAAATGTCGGATCGTGGGTTTCGGCAAACCCTTGAGGTTCGAACACTGGGGTGCGCACGAAGATCTCCCTCTCTCTCTCGCTCACTCTCGCAACAATCTCTAGGCCTAGCTTGCCAAACCCAAGGAACAAGAGACACTTGAGTTTATACCGGTTCGGGTCACCGTTGTGGTGTAATACCCTACTCCAGAGTGGTGTGGTGGATTGCCTCGTAGGCTGAGGATGAACTAGTATAAAGGATGGACAACCTCCTGAGGACTGGTGTTCTTGAGCTCGGTGAGCTTGTGTGTGTGGGGATGGTATTGAAGATCCATCCTCAGATGAGTCGGTCCTCGACTATGGTGGTGCCTAGCCCTATTTATAGAGGCCCTGGTCCTCTTCCCAAATGTTTAGGCGGGAAGGGAGCCCACAATGGCCAATTTCAAAGGGAAACAACTAGTACAAGTTATCCTGACAAAAGGTGGTCTTTGCCTGCCAAAGGCTCTGGTGGTGACGCCACCGTGGGCTCCGCGGTGACCTCCGTCCTACCGGTCTTGGTCTTGTTGCACTGATATGGAAACCTTTGCTTGATGCCTCGGGACTCCTCGCCTACACTTTCCCCTTTAGTGCCAAAGAGGAAACTGGCACCCTGCGCCCGTTGGCACCCGCCTGGCCTTGGTCATCATGGCTCACGTCATGTGAACCTCGTGAGGTGCCCTTTGCATAGATATCTTCGCTCCTCGGGAGCCAGCCTAGGGAGGCCGCCCCGGAGGAGGTCTTGGTGTCGTCCTCCTCGCGAGGCTTGGCCCCTCGCGAGGGTCTTGAGTGGTTGCTGGTGAAGATGGGCCGTACCAGGCCGTTGGTGGAGCCACGCCCTGGGATGCAGGAAGTCAAGTCTGGGTACCCCCGTTTCCAGGACGCCGACAGCTTGCACCAGTCCATAGATGCATCGCTGGAGCTTGCACATTTTTTTAGCATCTTTAGGATCGACAAAAACTTCTGGTTGCATCATATACAACTCTTCATTAATATACATTAAGGAATGCAGTTTTTGACATCTATTTGCCAAATTTCATAATAATAAAATGCGGCAATTGCTAACATGATTCAGACTGACTTAAGCATCACTACGAGTGAGAAGGTCTCATTGTAGTCAAGCCCTTGAACTTGTCGAAAACCTTTCGCGACAAGTAGATCTTTGTAGATGGTGACATTACCATCAACTTCAGTCTTCTTCTTGAAGATCCATTTATTCTCAATGGCTTGTCGATCATCGGGCAAGTCCACCAAAGTCCATACTTTGTTCTCATACATGGATCCTATCTCAGATTTCATGGCCTCAAGCCATTTATCGGAATCTGGGCTCATTATAGCTTCTTCATAGGTCGTAGGTTCGCCATGATCTAGTAACATGACTTCCAGAACAAGATTACCGTACCACTCTGGTGCGGAACATGCTCTATTCGACCTACGAGGTCCAGTAGTAACTTGATCTAAAGTGTCATGATCATCATCATTAGCTTCCTCTCTAGTTGCTGTAGGCATCACGGGAACGGATTTCTCTGATGTGCTAATTTCGAAATTGAGAGAAGGTACAATTACCTCATCAAGTTCTACTTTCCTCCCACTCCTTTCAAGAGAAACTCATTCTCTAGAAATGTTCCATTCTTGGCAGAAGGTGTACCCAATTGTTTACTTAGGGTATCCTATGAAGACACACTTCTCCGATTTGGGTTCGAGCTTATCAGGCTGAAGCCTTTTGACATAAGTGTCACAACCCCAAACTTTAAGAAACCATAACTTAGATTTCTTGCCAAACCACAGTTCATACGGTGTCGTCTCAACAAATTTAGACGGTGCCCTATTTAATGTGAATGCATCTGTCTCTAATGCATAACCCCAAAACGATAGTGGTAAATCGGTAAGAGACACCATAGGTCGCACCATATCTAATAAAGTAGGTTACGACGTTCGACACACCATTAAGCCGTGGTGTTCCAGGTGGTGTGAGTTGTGAAACTATTCCACATTGTTTTAAATGAAGGCCAAACTCGTAACTGAAATATTCACCTCCGCGATCAGATCATGGAAACTTTATTTTCTTGTTACGATGATTCTTCACTTCACTCTGAAATTCTTTGAACTTTTCAAATGTTTCAGACTTGTGTTTCATTAAGTAGATATACCCATATCTGCTCAAATCATCTGTGAAGGTCAAAAAATAACAATACCCGCCGTGTGCCTCAACACTCATCGTGTTGGAAATATGCCCTAGAGGCAATAATAAATTAGTTATTATCATATTTCCTTGTTCATGATAATCGTGTATTATCCATGCTAGAATTGTATTGATCAGAAACTCAAATACATGTGTGGATACATAGACAACAACATGTCCCTAGTAAGCCTCTACCGGACTAGCTCATTGATCAAAGATGGCTATGGTTTCCTAGCCATGGACATGAGTTGTCATTTGATAACGGGATCACATCATTAGGAGAATGATGTGATGGACAAGACCCAAACTATGAACGTAGTATATGATTGTGTCATGTTTATTGCTATTGTTTTCTGCATGTCAAGTATATGTTCCTACGACCATGAGATCATGCAACTCACTGACACCAGAGGAGTACCTTGTGTGTACCAAACGTCGCAATGTAACTGGGTGACTATAAGTGCTCTACAGGTATCTCTGAGGGTGTCTATTGAGTTGGCATGGATCAAGACTGGGATTTGTCACTCCGTATGACAGAGAGGTATCTCAGGGCCCACTCGGTAATACAACATCAAAAGAAGCTTGCAAGCAATGTGACTAATGACTTTGCCATGGGATCTTGTATTATAGAACGAGTAAAGAGACTTGTCGGTAATGAGATTGAACTAGGTATGGAGACATCAATGATCAAATCTCGGGCAAGTAACATACCGATAGACAAAGGGAACTACATACGGGATTACCTAAATCCTTGACATCGAGGTTCGACCGATAAGATCTTCGTAGAATGTAGGAACCAATATGGGCATCCAGGTCCCGCTATTGGTTATTGACCATAGAGGTGTCTCGGTCATGTCTGCATAGTTCTCGAACCCGCAAGGTTTACACACTTAACATTTGGTGACGATATAAGTATAGTTGAGTCATTATGATGGTTCCCGAAGGTTGTTCAGAGTCCCGAATGAGATCCTGAATGTGATGACGAACTCCGGAATGGTCCGGAGGTGAAGATTGATATATTGGACGAGGGTTATTGGAGTCTAGAATTGTTCCGGGGGTACCGGGTGATGACCAGCATGACCAAAAGGGGTTTTGGGGGGCCCCGACAAGTGTTGGGGGGCTCATGGGCCAAGGGGAGGGGGCAAACCAGCCCACTAAGGCCTTGTTTGGTAGCACGGGATCCCGGAGGGAACCCCGCTTATTCCTCAGGCGAGAAAAGCACGGGCCCGATCGAGCCGGGGAAATCGAGCGCGATGTTTGGACAGATTCATTGGGGAGGTATCCCTGCCCTACCCACGTCGTTTCCACGGGGAAACGTTCCATGCCTCGAGGGGTCAGGGAGAGAAGCCATGGCTTGAGCGAGACCGCGAGCGCAGCGACCGAAAGGCGACAACGGCCAAGATCCAGTCCTCCGCCTCCGAGTTTGTCCGGCAGCGACCGGAGAGACGGACCGCCCCCTCCCTCCGGTGCTCCGGCTGCATGCTCCACCCACCAGCGACCGCGACGGCCGTGGTCGTCACCCTCCTCCTTCCCCGAATCTACCGTCCTCCTCGAAGTTCCTGCCCCTCCGGTGATGGCAACGGCGACGGTTCCACGATCAACTTCCACCTACTTCCACCAAGGTTAGTCGCGCTCCTCTTCCACCTCGTATTTTTTTCTCCAATCCATCAACTCACCATCCATGCACTAATGCCTGAACTTGCTGGTCAGATCCAAGAACTCGAACCTTCTCTTCTTCTAAATAATTCCACATGCCAGAGACAAAATTTACTTCATTGGTTAATAAGAATCCATCTCATATATTCCTGTATTGTTCCTTTCTGAAAGGGGGGAAAAGCATAAGTCAGAGTAAATTACTATACTAGTCAAGACAACTAATTTTCATACAAGGGCACCAATGCACAAGCAGTGTCAATGTTAGAGTGTACTTTATTCAGAGATGATTGGAGCAACCATTGATCGGTTCAGCAGCAGTTGACATCTAATCAATCACAATTAATAGACTCGTAGGCAAAATATAGGAGACCTAGTGTAAGATCAATTCATTAGGAGCATGATCATATAGACAATTATCAGATAGGAGTAGTATCAATTACAGTATCATAAAGCATGGTTGTATCATAATCAATACACTATAATCATGCATTTCACTTACATGCACACAAAGAGCTCCACAACTAGCATTTTAGAAAGATTAAATTCATATACTGATCTGTATATAATTGCCTATAATTTGCATTTCGGCACATGTTGGATCATATTTTTCTCAGCTAGATCATATATTCATCACAACACTAACACACGTCTTGGTTTTTTCTTATTGCAGAGGCTGTCTAGGTGCTGTTTTGGTGTTTCCTGTGGTGCACATGTGTGCTACCTTTCCTACAGTATGTGTTTTCATGCATTTTTGCACAAACTTTTGTGTCCCGAACTAATAAGTATTCGATTGTGTGCCACATGCAAGTGCTCTAAACCTCTGGCATTAGCAAATGATTTGCTTTATCCGAAAATGCTAGGTGGTGGCGGCCGCGTTGTGTTCAGTGGCTAAGTGCCTTTTGGTTCGTTGGTCATTGAAAATATTTCACCTGATGAAAGGTATATGACAGCCATCCCTGGATGCCTTCTCCTTAATTTGTCACACAATCATAAGATGTGATGTGAGGAAGCTTAAATTTATTTGTTGGTATAAATTGATCGACTAGTCAGCAAGAGATTTGGTTGGTGATGTTATTTTTCTGGCTGTCTAGTTAGACGGCATTGACTCGCAGACCTTGATTAAGCAAGAAACACAACGCATGGATAGTACTCCTAGCTTGCCAAGTGCCAATTAGTAACAAAAAACTTACTCATCAGGAAAATAACTTGTTACAACTCCTTATGGACTCCTACTAGTAATTTTGTATGTGTTGCTGAATTTGCTGGGACACTCAAACACCTTGATATTTATTTAATTTCTTTTCTTTGTTGCTTCAGTTAGAATATGCTATCATTCAAGTGACCTTCTAGCAATCTGGTTGACAAATGACAAACCTTTTCAGTTTCGACATCAGTTTCACGGGATGACACACTAGAGTAGACTAGCTACCTGCTAGGCCAACAGTTTTACACCGATGTTAATTTTCCTTTCTTGCGAATAATTGTAGGGTCTTGCTTAAGAAAGAGAAAGTACTACCAAGTATCAAGTAGCTAGTTACAGATTCACTCATCAGGGAAGTAACTTGTAACAGTAGTGGAGTGCGGGCATGTGCCATATATCTATTAGTAATTTAGTACTTTCATCGTGCTTGTGCTAGCTCCAGGTTTGAATCTTCCTTGGTACACTATTTTTAGAAGTGATGCTTACTGTTGGTTAGGGTCTTCTGAAGAACAATAACAATTTTTTATATTTGTTGCACAAGTTCTTCTATGCATTCATTTACACATACGACACTGCCGGAGAATACATTGTTTGTGAATTGTTTGTTAGACTGCCTTACATCCTTTTATAGATAGATGCCTTTAATTCTATGCACTAAAAAATCCATGTTTGTTTTGTCCTTACTTTCCCCATTATACATTTTTTTGTCCCCATTTTTACTAATTTTGGAATTATATATTGGCGAGAAGCTTGACAATAATGATCTATTGCTTATCATCTTCCTTTCTTTTGTCCTTACTTATTTAGTAATTATTACTGAAATGTATGACACAATAACCAAAAATAGAAGTTAGTATTCTGGCTCTTATCTTTTTTCTCAACAAGTTCTGCTGATTGTTATTAAAAATCTAAGCTATAGTCATCATGTGCTCATGTAATTGTTACAATTCTCAGTTGGATACATGGTGCGAACTTCCTTTTTTTGTAGTTCAACGAACATCGAGTTGTGGTACCTGATGTAGATGCGGAGTGGAGAAAAGACCTGAGTAGGACTAGTGATTTTCACCTTGCAGCCCATCCTATTCGAAAGTGTCTATGCCTCGGACATGACAACTTGATAATTCAGAATTTTTGTAGTGAAAAAACTTAAACAATGATGCATCAATGCCAATTGTATTGATTGCTTTTATGTTGGAACACTGAAAAAGGTTTAGCTCAACGCTTAATCGGAATGAAATGTGGACCGATGGGTATTTGAACCTTGGTGAAATGATGGATATCAGTTGTATTTTTTAATGAAATTATAGTTTACATGAATTCTGAAGTTTTTGTATGTGTCTGTTTTTTTATTGTAAAATTATTTGTGCAGTTTTTATCTTTGATCTATTTTTCCTAATTATCTTTGATCCATTGTGTTATATCTGTATGTTTTACGTGAGGGGTTTCTTTCCCTCCCTTGTTGCCATTTGGGCACATGGGGTAGTGGGACCATTTCCCCCGTGGTGGGAGGGATTCATATGCACAGGAAGATCTCCCCCTAGGGGCCTATTTCCCTGGATTTTTCCACCCCAACAAACAAATGAGGCCTAAGGGGTTGTGCGCCCCCTCACCCCATCCCACGTTTCCATGGGAGGTGGGGGCGCCCCCCTAGGGTGCCCACCCCTTTGGCTTGGGGGCCAAGTCTCCTAAGGGGAAAACCCATCTAGGGTTTCCCTCTTGTGGTTGTCGGCCCTAGATGATATCCCCTAGGGGCACCACCTCCCCCCTTCCCCTTATATATAGAGAGGTAGAGAGAGGGCAACCGTACCCTCATATGCCATGGTGCTTGATACGTCTCCAACGTATCTATAATTTTTGATTGTTCCATGTTGTTATATTATCATTATTGGATGTTTTACAATCATTTTATACCATTTTTGGGACTAACCTATTGACATAGTGCTAAGTGCCAGTTGTTGTTTTCGCTTGTTTTTTACATCGCAGAAAATTAATATCAAACAGAGTCCAAATGCAGCGAAACTTTTTGTGGAATTTTTATGGACTGGAAGACATCCAATGGGCTGGAGAAGCACCTCGGAGTGCCCCGAGGGGGCACAACCCACGAGGGCGCGCCTGGGCCCCCAGGTGCGCCCAGGTGGGTTGTGCCCACCTCGGTGTCCTCCCTTACTGCCTCTTTGCTCCATAAATACTCCAATATTCCAGAAACCCTATGGGAGTGGACGAAAATCAAATCCAGCCATCGCAAGTTCCAGTACCAGCAGATCCAATCTAAACACCATCATGGAGGGGTTGATCATCCTCATTGGTGCCTCTCCGATGATGCGTGGGTAGTCTTTTGTAGACCTACGGGTTCGTAGTTAGTAGCTAGATGGCTCCCTCTCTCTCTCTCTCTCTTGATTCTCAATACAATGGTCTCTTGGAGATCTATTTGATATAACTCTTTTTGCAGTGTGTTTGTTGGGATCCAATGAACTTTGAGTTTATGATCATATCTATGTTTTTATACATAAAAGTTATTTAAGTCTTTTGATCTCTTATATGCATGATTACTTATAGCCTCGTATTTCTTCTTTGAATATTTGGTTTAGTTAGGCCAGCTAGATCGATTTTCCTTACCATGGGAAGAGGTGCTTTGTGATGGGTTCGATCTTACGGTGCTTGATCCCAGTGACAGAAGGGGAACTGACACGTATGTATCGTTGCTATTAAGGATAACAAGATGGGGTCTATTTCTACATAAATTGATTTGGCCTACATCATGACATCCTTCTTATTGCATTACTCCATTTCTCCATGAACTTAATGCACTAGATGGATGCTGGATAGTGGTCGATGTGTGGAGTAATAGTAGTAGATACAGGCAGGAGTCGTTTCCTGTTTTTTCCCTATTTTTGGGTTTCGTAGAAAAGGAATACCAAACGCAGTCCAAACGGAATAAAACCTTCGCGATGATTTTTCTTGGACCAGAAGACAACCAAGAGACTTGGAGATGAAGTCGGAGGAGCCACGAGGTGACCACAAGGACAGAGGGCATGCCTAGAGGGGTAGGGCGCGCCCCCACCCTTGTGGGCCCCTCGTGCACCTCTTGGCCTAATTATTTCGCCTATATATACCCATATATCCCCAAACCAACAGAGGCATCCACGAAAACACTTTTCCACTGCCGCAACCTTCTGTACATGTGAGATCCCATCTAGGGGCCTTTTCCAGCGTCCTGCTGGAGGGGGATTCGATCACGGAGGGCTTCTACATCAACTCTATTGCCCTTCCGATGAAGCATGAGTAGTTTACCACAGACCTACGGGTCCATAGCTAGTAGCTAGATGGCTTCTTCTCTCTCTTTGACTCTCAATACCATGTTCTCCTCGATGTTCTTGGAGATCTATTCGATGTAATACTCTTTTGCGGTGTGTTTGCCGAGATCCGATGAATTGTGGATTTATGATCAGCTTATCTATGAATATTATTTGAATGTCCTCTGAATTCTTTTATGCATGCCACTACTGCAGGATGCTGCTAACGCAACACTACGATCAGTGACCCTGTGACGAAACTATGTGCGATTGAATAATCCCAAAGGGTGGTGTAAAACCTCGTCAAAAAAGGTGCAAAAAGTTTGCGATCATGGATGCATCAAACACGGTTCCGATTTTAGATGCGTGTGCGATGTAGGGCATACGGTTCAGTTCAATGAACAGTTTGCGATGAGTAAGAAGAATAGAAACGGGCAGCTAGATGAAGGCATGTGCGATATATGGCATACAGTTCACTCAGATTAACTGTTTGTGATGAGGAGGAACAACAGAAACGGGCAGCTAGATAAAGGTGTGTGTGCGATTGAGGGCATACACTTGAGAAGGATTAACTGTTTGCGATTAGGCAACAGAATAGAAAAGGTCAGCTAGATCAAAGTGTCTGTGATTGATGGCATACACTTCACACGGATGAACTATTTGCGATTAGCCACAACAAACAGAAATAGTTAGAGAGATCAACGTGTGTGTGCTAGACGGGCACACATTCTAATTAAAAGAAGCGTGTGTGATGGTAATAACGAGCGCACATGGTTGTTGGAACAAGACGTGTGCTGACATTGCCTATTGCGGTGCACCCTATGGTGCAAACGCCACGTACGCGGCCAAGAAAGCGTGCACATGTTACGCCGTCCGGGAAAATTGCCGCACTTAGAAATTATAGAACCGTCAATAAATTTTGAGCCTGCGTCCCATCACATTCCAAATTACTACCACGCTATATTTAATTGCAAACTTGTTCACACCGATCAAAACCTAAATGGTTTCCCACTTAGGAGCGTATTAGTACTCAGTTATAAATACTACTACTCCAAGATGACTGCACATTCCTCCTCAACTCCTCATCCACAAAAACAAACAAGTCATTCATCATCGTTCCCTTGCATCTGCCTTGTCCAGTGTGAGTTCTGGGTCGAGAGATTGCCACCAGGGAGAGGTGAGCATGGAAGCGGAAGCATGAGAGATGTCCCGCCTCACCATGAAAGCATCCGACATGTCCCATCGCACGGCCATACAAGCACAGAGGTCCCGCAGCATCGCCGAAGCAGCACGGAGGTCCCGCCGTGCCGTCGATGTAGCACACTAGTCCGACCATGCCACGAAAGCAGAAGAGATGTCCCATCGCGCCACGAATGCAGCACAGATGCCCTCCCGCTCCGCGGCAGCCTGGGAAAATGTGTCACGGGCAGGCGAGGACTCTTACAGGTGCATGCATGCGATCGTCCATAGCCAGATGGATCAGATCTCCGGCTGGGCGAGGATGCAGGATGACATAAAAGCCTCGTTTGAACAGGCTACCAGCATCATCCGACAACTAAGGGAGATCAATGCCAAGCTTCGGGCCAAACGCGACCTGCTGAGGGCGAAGATCGTCGGAAGTGCGGAGCAGCAGCAGGAGACCACTGCCTTGTTGAAGAGGACCGGCATCATCGTCGAGAAACTTATGGAAGATTATGCTATGCTGCACATCAAGCGCAATAGGCTGGTGGAGGAATCCGTGGATGCTCTCAAGCATCATCTTGAGGACAAGAAAGAGCTCATCGCCACTCGCCGCGGAGACTAGTTCTCGCGGCCTGCAGCAACACATCAACAAAGTAGAGATCAGCGAGCCAGATCGTTGTATTCCTTCTTCTTTTGCCCTTGTGTATTTCGGGCGCTGCCGCATGTGGATTTTTTTTAATTATGTTCCTAAATAGGTAAGACAATTATTATCCACTGTCATCGTCCTTATATTCACCAGTCTTGCTATAAGTCGTAGTCAATGCTATATAGGTCCGTCGGATCTTACATCAAGATCCGTGCAAAACTTTCTTTTCATATTTTCTTTTTTCTCTCTTAAATCTCAATCCAGTGAGGAATAACCACGCCGTTAAACAAGGGCTCGGGTACTGTTAATAGAGATGTTGGGAGGAAGGTGCATGGTGGATAGAGGTCAAAGGGCTCTCCTCCCGATGAGCACGTGCAGGGGTCTGATCGCACACCTCCCGTACTCAAATAGCTACCCCGCACGACACCTCCTAGCAAATAAAAAAAGGGGACGCGTGGCGGCACATAATTGGTAATGAGAACGCCCACGGTTCCAATAATACTTGTGTTTCCAATTTGTAACGTGATAACACTTCTTCCAAAATGACTTTGTTGATTGTTAATGGGTGCGTCTTCACAAATCGTACAGAAAAATTACCACAACATGTTGGTGCCATGAAATGATACCATGCCAAGTTTCATGATTTTCAGGCGAGTTTTGAATTTCCAGGAATTTAAAAACCAAGTTTCGCAATGTTCCCGGTCGAGCCACGACGTCCAGATGTTTGAATTTCATTCCTATTTCTTGCATGGGACCTATAAATTTACCCAAAGTCACACATGTGATTTTCAACAAACTTTGGTCCATTGGAGCATGTGCTTGTAGTTCAAATTTGAATTATGCACATTAAATACCTAGAAACTCAATTAATGCATAAAAATTCCAAATGAACCTAGAATAATTCCAAATTTAAACACAAAACTCCAATTTGGTCTAAGCTGTCTGTGTAAAAAAATCAAGGCGGGAGAAGGCAGTGTTTGTCATTTTGCACACGGAGGTGACATGTTCCCTCTCGGAACCATGAGCCTTCTTGAGAGAAACTCCGGTTTGCAAGAAGCTTATACCAAAGCTTGTCCCAATTCGGCAAAAAAAATTACCACAACATGTTCGTGCCATGTCATGACAGCATGCCAAGTTTCATGATTTTCAGGCATGTTTTGGATTTACAGGAATTTAAAAACCAAGTTTCTCAATACTTCCAGCCGAGGCACGATCCCTAGATGTTTGAATTCCATTCCAATTTCTTGCATGGGACCTAGAAATTCACCCAAGGACATGATATGTCCATTTTGCATCATGTTTTCTTACTATTATTTATAATACTTTTATCCATAATAATGCTTTTTGGAGTAATTCTAATGCCTTTTCTCTCATAATTTGCAAGGAACACAACAAGAGGGAGAATTCCCGCAGCTGGAAATCTGGACCTGGAAAAGCTATGTTAGGCCACCTATTCTGCGCAACTCCAAATGAGCTAAAACTTTAAGGAGACTTTTTATGGATTATTTGAGAAATACTGGAGCCAATAAACACCAGAGGGGGGCCACCAGGTGGGCACAACCCACCTGGGCGTGCTAGGCCCCCCAGGCGCGCCCTGGTGGGTTGTGGCCTCCTCGGCCCACCTTCGGTGCCCATCTTCTGGTATATAAGTCATTTTGACCTAGAAAAATAAGAGGAGGACTTTCGGGATGAAGCGTCGTCGGCTCGAGGCGGCACTTGGGCAGGAGCACTTTTGCCCTCCGGCGGAGCGATTCCACCTGGGGAACTTCCCTCCCGGAGGGGGAAATCATCGTCATCATCATCACCAACAACTCTCCCATCTTGGTGAGAGAAACCTCCATCAACATCTTCAACAAAACCATCTCCTCTCAAACCCTAGTTCATCTCTTGTGTTCAATCTTGTTACCTGAACTATAGATTGGTACTTGTGGGTGACTAGTAGTGTTGATTACATCTTGTAGTTGATTACTATATTGTTTATTTGGTGGAAGATTGTATGTTCAGATCCATTATACTATTTAATACTCGTCTGATCATGATTATCATTTGTGAGTAGTTACTTTTGTTCTTGAGGTCACGGGATAAATCATGTTGCAAGTAATCATGTGAACTTGATATGTGTTTGATATTTTGATAGTATGTATGTTGTTATTCCCTTAGTGGTTTCATGTGAACGTCGACTACATGACACTTCGCCATATTTGGGCCTAAGGGAATGCATTGTGGAGTAGCAATTAGATGGTGGGTTGCGAGAGTGATAAAACTTAAACCCCAGTTTATGCGCTATTTCGTAAGGAACCAATTGGATCCGAAAGTTTAATGCTATGGTTAGAATTTATTCTTAATACTTTTCTCGTAGTTGCGGATGCTTGCAGGAGGGTTAATCATAAGTAGGAGGTTTGTTCAAGTAAGAACAACACCTAAGCACCGGTCCACCCACATATCAAATTATCAAAGTAGCGAACATAAATCAAACCAACATGATGAAAGTGACTAGATGAAATTCCCGTGTACCCTCAAGAACGCTTTGCTTATCATAAGAGACCATTTTGGCCTGTCCTTCGCCTCAAAAAGATTGGGCTACCTTGCTGCACTTTTGTTACTATTATCTTTACTTTCTCGTTACAAATTATCTTTCTATCAAACTACTCGCTACTTTCAATTTCAGCACTTGCAGATAATACCTTACCGGAAACTACTTCTCATTTCCTTTTGCTCCTCGTTGGGTTCGACACTCTTACTTATCGAAAAGAGATACAATTGATCCCCTATACTTGTGGTTCATCAAGGCTATTTTCTTGCGCCATTGCCGGCGAGTGAAGCGCCTTGGGTAAGTGGAATTTGGTAAGGAAACATTTATATAGTGTGCTGAAATTTATTGTCACTTGTTACTATGGAAAACAATCCTTTGAGAAGTTTGTTCGGGGTATCTTCCCCTCGTCCGGAACCACAATTAGCAACCCCTGAACCTACTACACCTACTGAAAATATTGAATATGAAATTCCTTTGGGTATGATAGAACAACTGCTAGCTAATCCTTATGGAGGAGATGGAACCGAACATCTTGATATGCACTTAATATATGTGGAACAAATTTGTGGATTGTTTAAGCTTGCAGGTTTACCCGGAGATGAAGTTATGGGAAAGGTTTTCCCTTTATCTTTGAAGGGAAAATCATTGGCATGGTATAGGCTATGTGATGATATTGGATCATGGAATTGGAATCATTTGAAATTGGAGTTCCACCAAAAAATTTATCCTATACATCTAGTTCATCATGATCGGAATTATATATACAATTTTTGGCCTCGTGAAGGAGAAAGTATCACTCTAGCTTGGGGGAGGCTTAAGTCAATGTTATGTTCATGCCCCAATCAAGAGCTCACAAGAGAAATAATTATCCAGAATTTTTATGCTCGGCTTTCTCGTAATGATCAAACCATGCTTGATACTTCTTGTGCTGGTTCATTTATGAAGAAGACTATTGAATTCCGGTGGGATCTTTTGGAAAGAATTAAACGCAACTCTGAAGATTGGGAACTCGTCGAAGGTAAAGAGTTAGGTATCAAACTTAAGTATGATTGTGTTAAATCTTTTATGGATACCGATACTTTTCAAAAGTTTAGCACTAAATATGGACTTGACTCTGAGATAGTAGCCTCCTTTTGTGAATCATTTGCTACTCATGTTGAACTCCCTAAGGAGAAGTGGTTTAAATATCACCCACCTATTAAAGAAGAAATTAAAGAACTAGTACCAGTTAAAGAAGAGACTATACTTTATAATGTTGATCCAGTTGTTCCTTTTGCTTATATTGAGAAACCACCTTTCCCTATTAGGATTAAGGAACATGCTAAAGTTTCAACTATGGTTAACAAAAGCTATATTAGAACACCTAAACCCGATGAACAAATTAAAGTTGAACCTAGTATTGCTATGGTTAAATATATCTTAGAAGAAGATATGGATGGACATGTTATTTACTTCTATGAAGAAGCTACTAGAATTGCTAAACCAGATAAAAGAGATAAACATAGACCTGTTGTTGGCATGCCTGTTATTTTAGTTAAAATAGGAGATCACTGTTATCATGGTTTATGTGACATGGGTGCTAGTGTGAGTGCTATTCCTTACACTTTATATGAAGAAATCATGAAAGAAATAGCACCTGTTGAGATAGAAGAAATATATATTACTATTAAACTTGCTGATAGAGACACCATATCACCAATTGGGATTGTTAGAGATGTTGAAGTCTTGTGTGGGAAAATAAAATACCCTACTGATTTTCTTGTTCTTGGTTCCCCAAAAGATGACTTTTGTCCCATTATCTTTGGTATACATTTCTTAAATACAGATAATGCTAAGATAGATTGTAAGAAACAAACCGTTGGTGTTAGCTTTGGTGATGAGTCTCATGAGTTTAATTTTTCCAAGTTTAGTAGAAATCATCACGAAAAAGAATTGCCTAGTAAGGATGAATTAATTGGTCTTGCTTCAATTGTTGTTCCACCTACTGATCCTTTAGAACAATATTTGCTAGACCATAAAAATGATTTACATATGCATGAAAGAAATGAAATAGATAAAGTTTTCTTTGAACAACGTCCTCTGCTTAAACACAATTTGCCTATTAAAACTCTAGGAGGTCCTCCTCCACCTAAAGGTGATCATGTGTTTGAATTAAAACAATTGCCAGACACTTTGAAATATGCTTATCTTGATGAAAAGAAGATATATCCTGTTATTATTAGTGCTAACCTTTCCGAACATGAAGAAGAAAGATTATTGAAAGTTCTAAGGAAGCACCGGGTTGCTATTGGATATACTCTTGATGATTTAAAGGGCATTAGTCCCACTCTATGTCAACACAAAATTAATATGAAACATGATGCTAAACCCATTGTTGATCACCAATGTCGGTTGAATCCAAAAATGAAAGAAGTGGTAAGAACGGAAATATTAAAGCTTCTGGAAGTAGGTACAATCTATCCTATAACTGATAGTAGATGGGTAAGTACTGTTCATTGTGTCCCTAAGAAAGGAGGTATTACCATTGTTCCTAATGATAAGAATGAACTTATTCCACGAAGAATTGTTACAGGCTATAGAATGGTAATTGATTACAGAAAATTAAACAAAGCAACTAGAAAAGATAATTACCCCTTGCCTTTTATTGATCAAATTCTTGAAAGATTATCTAAGCACACACACTTTTGCTTCCTAGATGGATACTCTGGCTTTTCACAAATACCTGTTTCTCAACCTGATCAAGAAAAGACTACTTTTACTTGTCCCTTTGGAACTTATGCTTATAGACATATGCCTTTTGGTCTATGTAATGCACCTGCTACCTTTCAAAGATGTATGACTGCTATATTCTTTGACTTTTCTAAAAATATTGTTGAGGTTTTCATGGATGACTTTCTGTTTATGGGAAGTCTTCTGATGATTGTTTAAGCAATCTTGAGCGAGTTTTGCAGAGATGTGAACAAACAAATCTTATCTTGAATTGGGAGAAGTGCCACTTTATGGTTAATGAAGGCATTGTCTTGGGTCATAAAATTTTTGAAAGAGGTATTGAAGTGGACCAAGCTAAGGTTGATGCAATTGAGAAAATGCCATCTCCTAAGGACATCAAAGGTATTCGTAGTTTCCTAGATCATACTGGTTTCTATAGGAGATTTATCAAAGACTTTTCTAAAATTTCTAGGCCTCCTACGAATCTTTTGCAAAAGGATATTCATTTTCTTTTTGATGATGATTGTTTAGAAGCCTTTGAAACACTCAAGAAATCCTTAATATCTGGACCTATTGTTCAACCACCTGATTGAAACTTGCCTTCTGAAATTATGTGTGATGCTAGTGATTATGATGTTGGTGATGTTCTAGGACAAAGAGTTGATAAGAAACTAAATGTTATTCATTATGCTAGTAAAACTCTAGACAATGCTCAAAGAAATTATGCTACTACTGAAAAAGAATTCTTAGCAGTTGTGTTTGCTTGTGATAAATTTAGACCTTATATTGTTGAATCCAAAGTAACTGTTCACACAGACCATGCTGCTATTAAATATCATATGGAAAAGAAAGATGTGAAACCTAGACTTATTCGTTGGGTTCTTTGGTTACAAGAATTTGATTTACATATCATTGATAGAAAAGGAGCTGAGAACCCCATGGCTGATAATTTGTCTAGGCTTGAAAATGTACTTGATGACCCACTAGCTATTGATGATAGTTTTCCTGATGAGCAGCTAGCTGCAATAAATGTTGCTAATGGTACTCCTTGGTATGCTGACTATGCTAATTACATTGTTGCTAAATATTTACCACCTATCTTTACATACCAGTAAAAGAAAAAAAAATCTTCTATGATTTAAGACATTACTTTTGGGATGACCCACATCTTTATAAAGAAGAAGTAGATGGTATTATTATACATTGTGTACCTGAGCATGAACAGGGACAAATCCTACGGAAATGTCACTCTGAGGCTTATGGAGGGCATCATGCTGGAGATAGAACTGCTCACAAGGTATTGCAATCTGGATTTTATTGGCCTACTCTCTTCAAGGATGCCAGTAAGTTTGTCTCTTCTTGTGATGAATGTCAAAGAATAGGTAATATCGGTAAGCGTCAAGAAATACCTATGAATTATTCACTTGCTGTTGAACCAGTTGATGTTTTGGGATTTGATTACATGGAACCTTTTCCTTCCAATAAAGGGTATATGATAATCCCCAAGTGCAGGGAATCATTGTAGCAATTTCCAATAGTGGAAGTGATAAGTATGGAGTGTCGAACCCACAAGGAGCTAATGGTAAGATCAATATTCTCTCAAGTCCTATCTGCCACTGATACGACTCTACATACAACAAACATTTGCTTCCAACTAGAAACAGAAGTAAAACTACGTTGTGGGTATGAAGAGGATAACTTTGCATGGTATCGAAGAGATAAAATATAAAAGTAGGTGATGTTATCATAAAGTTAGAATATATTACTAAATATTATAAATAGAGAGTGTGGAATAATGATGGGTCGGTGTGCGGAATTGTCTTAGGCAATTGTTAACAAGACTGATAGTCGTCATTGCAATTTCATATGAGGGAGAGGCATAAGCTAACATACTTTCTCTTCTTGGATCATATGCACTTATGATTGGAACTCTAGCAAGCATCCGCAACTACTAAAGATCATTAAGGTAAAACCCAACCATAGCATTAAAGCATCAAGTCCCCTTTATCCCATACGCAACAACCCCCTTACTCGGGTTTATGCTTCTGTCACTCAAGCAACCCACTATAAGTGAATCATGAACGTTTTGCAACACCCTACAGCGGGAATCCCTCATGCTTGCGCGACACGGAGGGCACAATAGGACAACACCAAAATAAAACAGACAACTTGTACCAATCTAGATCATCAATCAACCTAAAGACAAAGGATATCTACTCAAAACATCATAGGATGGCAACACATCATTGGATCATAATATGTGACATAAAGCACCATGTTCAAGTAGGGATTACAACGGGTTGCGGGAAAGTGGACCGCATAAAAGAGATGAGGATGGCGACGTTGATGAAGACGATCACCACGGTGATGATTCCCCACCCGATGGCACTCTGGCGCCACTGAGAGAGAGGAGGAGAGGTTCTCCCCCTTGTGCTTCCTCCTCCATGGCCTCCCCCTAGATGGGGAGAGTCCTCTAGTCCTTGGCCTTCATGGTGATGATGGCCCCTCCGGGATCCTCCTCCATAGCCTTCGGTGATGATGGCCCTCTTCGGCAGGGTGCCAGAGAGGGCCTAGATTGATTTCTCATGGCTACAGAGGCTTGCGGTGGCGGGACTTCTGATCTAGGTTAATTTCTGGAGGTTTGGGTATTTATAGGAGAGGTTGGTGTCGAGAACAAGTCAGGGGGTCCCACGGGTAGTCCACGAGGCACAGGGGCGCGCCTAGGGGGTGGGCGCGCCCCCACCCTCGTGGGGCCCACGGGACTCCCCTCCGGTAGATTTTTGTTCCAGTATTTTTTATATTTTCCAAAAAAATTCTCCGTTGATTTTCATCGCATTCCGAGAACTTTTATTTGTGCATAAAAAGAACGCCATGGTAGTTCTGCTGAAAACAGCGTCAGTTTGGATTAGTTCTAGTCAAATCATACCAAAATCATATAAAACTATTGTAAACATGGCATGAATACTTCATAAATTATAGATACATTGGAGACGTATCAGTATACACATATTTTGGTTGCTGTTGATTATGTTACTAAATGGGTAGAAGCCATCCCAATCAGTAGTGCTAATCACGACACCTCTATTAAGATGCTTAAGGAAGTTATTTTCCTAAGGTTTGGATTCCCTAGATATTTAATGACTGATGGTGGTTCACACTTTATTCATGGTGTTTTCCGTAAAATGCTTGCTAAGTATGATGTTAACCATAGAATTGCATCACCCTATCATCCTCAGTCTAGTGGTCAAGTTGAACTTAGCAATAGAGAAATAAAATTAATTTTGCAAAAGACCGTTAATAGGTCCCGAAAGAATTGGTCTAAGAAATTAGATGATGCACTTTGGGCTTATAGAATAGCATATAAAAATCCTATGGGTATGTCTCCTTATAAAATGGTTTATGGAAAAGCTTGTCATTTGCCTCTTGAGTTAGAACATAAAGCATATTGGGCAGTTAAAGAACTCAACTATGATTTCAAACTTGCTAGTGAAAAAAGGTTATTTGATATAAGCTCGTTAGATGAATGGAGAACCTGAGCTTATGAGAATGCAAAGTTATTCAAAGAAACAGTTAAAAGATGGCATGACAAAAGAATTCAAAAGTGTGTGTTTAAAGTTGGAGAATACGTTCTTTTGTACAACTCCCGTTTTAGATTTTTTGCAGGAAAGCTCCTCTCGAAATGGGAAGGCCCATATGTCATCGAGGAGGTTTACTAGTCTGGAGCCATCAAAATAAATAACTCTAAAGGTACTAATCCGAAGGTTGTCAATGGGCAATGGATAAAGCACTATATCTCAGGTACGCCTATCAATGTTGAAAGTAATATTATCCAAACCATGACACCGGAAGAACACATAAAAGAGTCCTTCCAGAACACTCCAGAATTGTGAAAATAAAGAGGTACATGATACGGTAAGTAAACGGACTCCGAAAAATCTGCAAAAATATTTTTATCAGTTTTGGAGTATTTTAAAATTTTAGAAATAAATAAACTTCCAGGAAGTGTCCCCTGGTGGGCACAAGACACCAGGGCACGCCAGGAGCCTGGCACGCCCAGGTGGGTTGTGCCCACCTGGGACACCTTCCGTACTCTGTTTTTCTTCCATATACTTGTCCTCCAAGATAAAAAAATCTATATGTGCTTCCCGAACCTGTTGATCACCTTATCGCGAAGAAATCCTCTGTTCTCTTTTTCCTTGTTGTTTTCTGTCAGATCCCATCTACCATGGCCTCTTCAAGCTCCTCCAAGGACAAGTTCTTCAAGAATGTCATCAACGCATATTTGCGGGAAGTGGTGCAGCACCCTCAGGTCATCGAGATGCATGAGGGGGTGCTTCACCTCCGCGATGTGTCGTGTACCAAGGGGACAGGAACTGTGAAGGCCAGGCTTGAAGTTGTGGAGCAAGACATCTTCCGGTGCAAGGGGATGGTGGAGCATGGGCTTAATGACAATCATCTCAAGGTGGATGGCAAGCCCATGAAGGACATCATCTTCACCCTCAACAAGCAAATCAACTTTCTCCAAAGCCAGATCTATGATCTTCAAAACCAAGTCTTTGAATATGAGGCAAGGTTTAAAGGTATGAGTTTGGCTGCTGGTTGTAGGACTTGCGAGACTCACTCCTCTTATGATGGTGGGCCACTGCCATGGAAATCCGAGGACAAAATATCTCCTTCATCACCACCATCATCTTCTTCACCACCAAAAGAGAATTGAGTTCCGGGTATGGGCACTCCCCTTGGCTTCCGCCAAGCTTGGGGGAGGTGCCCCGGTATCGTATGATCACACTATCTTTTTTGCTTTTACTTATTTAAGTTCGATCATTTGCTTTTAGATGAATAAAGTTTAGTTCGATCCTTTCTTCTTCGAGAGTTTTCTTAGTGATCTATCCTTGTAATCGTGTACAAGTTATATAATAAAGTTAGTTTGAGTTTTTTCTTTCTTTACTTTCATGTTGCAAATAAAGAAAATAAATAAAGAAAGAAAAAGAGGAAGGAAATAAATGAAGAAAGGAAATAAATCAATAAGATTATATACTAATCCTATGGTAGGTGATGGCACCACATAAGGAAAAGTATAAGTAGAAAATTTTATTAGGGATTGACAAACATAGCATTAGTCAGTGATGCAACTCATGAAAGAATTAATAAGGGAAGAGAAGATTCACATATAGATATACTATCCTAGAAATCTTTTGTGATTGTGAGCCCTCATCAAAATATTATATGCCAAAATTGTTGACGCTTGACGAGGAAGACAACTTAATGTTTGTTTATATTCACATAGAAGTCATATTGTCATAGACCCTTTAACATGTGATGCTTGCCCCCTATCTTTGCTAGCCAAAAATTCCGTACTAAGTAGAGATACAACATGTGCATCCAAAAACCCTTAAACCCAAATCTTTTTCAAGTGTCCACCATACCTACCTAGGGATTGAGTAAGTTCCCTCAAGTAAGTTGTCATCGGTGCAAAAAGGCAATAAAAATTGCTTCTAAAAGTGTGAGATCATTTAGTGTAAGAGAAAATTGAGCGTTGTATGAACTTGGATGACAAAGAATAAAAGCGACAAACTGCATAATAAAGGTTGTCATCTTAAGGGGCAATACAATGTGGCATTTTCTTGCACTAAGGGATTGAGCATACAAACAAATAAGCGCATGACAACCTCTGCTTCCCTCTGTGAAGGGCCTATCTTTTACTTTTATGCAAAGAGTCCAAGTTTTCCTCTCTATTCCTTTTATTTTTCTCTTTTGGCAAGCATCATGTGGTGAGAAAAGATCTAGGCACATATGTCCAGTTGAATATAGATAGCATGAGTCATTATCATTGACATCACCCTTGAGGTGAGTATTGTGGGAGGCGAAACTATAAGCCCCTATATTTCTATGTGTCCGGTTGAAACGTTTTGCTCATGGGTACAAGGTGAGTGTTAGCAATCATAGAAGACTATATGATGGTTGAGTATGTGGACTTGCCTAAAGGCTCCGACACGTGACCCTTCCTAAAAAGATGATGAATTGTAGTGGCAAAGTTGACTAAGAACATAGTTTGTTGGTTTCTAATAGAGTTTTTGCTTTATACTCCGATTGTGTGATGAACCATTACTTATTCATGAGAAGTATATGATAAAAGCTCTATGATAAAGGTCCTATGTTTAATTTCCTTGTTGTTATAATAATCAACATGATGCTTCTATGTCCGTATTTTGTTTTTATCGACGCCTCTCTCTCAAAGTATGTGGACACGTTTTTCGATTTCAGTTTTCGCTTGAGGACAAGCGAGGTCTAAACTTGGGTGAGTTGATACGTCCATTTTGCATCATGTTTTCTTACTATTATTTATAATGTTTTTATCCATAATAATGCTTTTTGGAGTAATTCTAATGCCTTTTATCTCATAATTTGCAAGGAACACACCAAGAGGGAGAATTCCGGCAACTGCAAATCTGGACCTGGAAAAGCTACGTCGGGCAACCTATTCTGCACAACTCCAAATGAGCTGAAACTTTACAGAGATTTTTTATGGATTATTTGAGAAATACTGGAGCCAATAAACACCAGAAGGGTGCCACCAGGTGGGCACAACCCACCTGGGCGCGCTAGGCCCCCCAGGCGTGCCTTGGTGGGTTGTGGCCTGCTCGGCCCACCTCCGGTGCCCATCTTCTGGTATATAAGTCATTTTTACCTAGAAAAAAATAAGAGGAGGACTTTTGGGATGAAGCACCTCCGCCTCGAGGTGGAACTTGGGCAAGAGCACTCTTGCCCTCCAGTGGAGCGATTCCGCCGGCGGAACTTCCCTCCCGGAGGGGGAAATCATCATCATCATCACCAACAACTCTCCCATCTTGGGGAGAGCAATCTCCATCAACATCTTCAACAACACCATCTCCTCTCAAACCCTAGTTCGTCTCTTGTGTTCAGTCTTGTTACCGGAATTATAGATTGGTACTTGTGGGTGACTAGTAGTGTTGATTACATCTTGTAGTTGATTACTATATGGTTTATTTGGTGGAAGATTATATGTTCAGATCCATTATGCTATTTAATACTCCTCTAATCATGAACATGTTTATCATTTGTGAGTAGTTACTTTTGTTCCTGAGGTCACGGGAGAAATCATGTTGCAAGTAATCATGTGAATTTGATATGTGTTTGATATTTTGATAGTATGTATGTTGTTATTCCCTTAGTGGTGTGATGTGAACGTCGACTACATGACGCTTCACCATATTTGGGCCTAAGGGAATGCATTGTGGAGTAGCAATTAGATGGTGGGTTGCGAGAGTGACAGACGCTTAAACCCCAGTTTATGCGCTATTTCGTAAGGGACCGATTGGATCCAAAAGTTTAATGTTAGGGTTAATCATAAGTAGGAGGTTTGTTCAAGTAAGAACAACACCTATGCACCGGTCCACCCACATATCAAATTATCAAAGTAGCGAACACAAATCAAACCAACATGATGAAAGAGACTAGATGAAATTCCAGTGTACCCTCAAGAACTCTTTGCTTATCATAAGAGACCGTTTTGGCCTGTCCTTTGCCTCAAAAGGATTGGGCTACCTTGCTGCACTTTTTTTTACTATTATCGTTACTTGCTCATTACAAATTATCTTGCTATCAAACTACTCGCTACTTACAATTTAGCACTTGCAGACAATACCTTACCGGAAACTACTTGTCATTTCCTTCAGCTCCTCGTTTGGTTAAACACTCTTACTTATCGAAAAGAGCTACAATTGATCCCCTATACTTGTGGGTCATCAGGACACACATGTGATTTTTCAACCAACTTTGGTGCACTGGAGCGTGTGCTTGTAGTTCAAATTTGAATTATGCACATTAAATGCCCAGAAATTCAATTAATGTATAAAAAAGGACAAACGAACCCGAAATAATTCCAAAATTTAGCAGGATACTTCTATTTTGGTCTAATCTACCTATGTAAAAAATTAAGGCGGGAGAAGGCAGTGTATGTCATTTCGCACATGGAAGTGACACATTCCCTCTCGGAACCACGAGCCTTCTTGAGAGAAGCTCCGGTTTGGAAGAAGCTTATACCAAAGCTTGTCCCAATTCAGCCAAAAAATTTACCACAACATGTTGGTACCATGTCATGACACCATGCCAAGTTTCATGATTTTCAGGCGTGTTTTTGATTTACAGGAATTAAAAAACCAAGTTTCTTAATCTTTCCGGCCGAGCCACGACACCCAGATGTTTGAATTTCATTCCCATTTTTTGCATGGGACCTAGAAATTCACCCAAGGACACACATGTGATTTTTGAACCAACTTTGGTGCACTGGAGCATGTGCTTGTAGTTCAATTTTGAATTATGCACATTAAATGCCTAGAAACTCAATTAATGCATAGAAATTCCAAACGAACCCGGAATAATTCCAAATTTAAACATGACACTCATGTAGTTGCATGTTCATTGTACATAAATGTTCTAGCAATTTAAACACCATCCTTTCCCTCCGTAAAACCATTTTGCCTTTCAAAACATAATGAAAAACTCAGGTATACCACAAACAGTTTACTAGAAAGAATCATGTGGGATGTGACATAAAATATCTTGGTGCACCGTCTTGTCTAGCTTACGCAGGAAGCTTCATTGTCTATGGTCCGCTGCCCCCGCTTGAACCATACTAGGAGCGAAATTTTTCTGCCATCGTGGAACTATCTATCTCCCCGCCCCCTCCCTCCACCGAAAAGTCACATTTCCATTGTTCCTCCTTGCTTTCCAAGTTCAAACCTTCATTGTTGCTTACTGGCAGCTCAGCCTCCTCACCGGTGACCCTTCTTCTTGCAGTGATGCCTCCTCACCGGCTACCCTTCTTCTTGCAGCGCCGCCTCCTCGCCGGCGACCCTTCTTCTTGCAGCGCCGCCTCCTCGCCGGTGACCCTTCTTCTTATTGCACGGCCTCCTCGCCGCTGACCCTTCTTCTTGCTGCGCGACCTCGTCGATATGGTCAGGTAATCCACACCCCACCCACACCATCCTCCTCCTTCCCCGTCCCACATGCCCCGACCGACGGCGCGACACCTTCCGCCGAAATCACTGCCCCCTGCTCCAATTAAGCGCCGCCCACAACCATTTTACACCTAGTATAATGAGGAGCTCAGTAGCATCTGGCAGCGGAGAAGCAAATGGCGGCTACACACATGCACGAGGTCACTATGGCTGCCATGCGTGCCGACCGCCAGATCTTGGAGGAGCACCTCGTCTTTGAGGTCACCATCGACACCACCACGCGGTTGTCTACTTTAAAATAAAGTTCGTGCTATTTTCTCGAGGCAACCGCCAGTGCCTTCTAGTGATTTGTCCTCTGTAATGTTAATATGCAATTTGATGTTCAGTCAACAGTTTGGTCCTCTGAAATGTAATGTTCAGTTAACAATTTGGTCCTCTAAAAGTACTGTTCAGTTAACAGTTTGGTCCAACAATTGCTACATTTCATAGTACTGTTCTCGAGCATTCTTTGTTTTGTTAACTGTCTGTCTTATCTTCTAGTACATGTTTCATGTTTCTATTCTGCAATGTCGTGCTCAGTTAAGTGTTTTGGTTCATTTGGTCTGCTGTCCATTTAACTGTTTGGTTCAATTCTGCAATTTGATTTTCATTTGTTGTGGGTACAATTTTGTATTGTTATGCATGTGAAATAAATCGAATTTGGTTGTACTCAATACATATTCTACTGATAGTATGGCAACTCTCAGTTAACCTGATCAAGATCTTCCTTATGTGTATTGCTGGGAAACAATGGGAGACACTGTGGTTTACCATCGAGGTTTGCTCATCCATGGTCCTTTCGCTAATAGCACATTATTGTGCAGTTGTAGGAATCCTTCTAATATTTAGTTTTCTTACAATTTGGTCTTACACATGTAAGTCCTCCTGTCAGAGGCTTAGACCCACTGTTCAACCCATTTTGCATATGGGGAAATGAGATGTCCATGAATAGAAGTCAAGTCAAGAAACTTAGAAAGATTGTTAGGATGAAGAAACTTGCGACGAATAACAGGAAAATCTTTGTTTGCACAATGAAGAAGACATCAGTCAACTATAGGATGGTACTAACTCTTTTACCTTGTTTTTACCCCTTGCGTCATTTCAAAATTTATAACAACGATTTATGCATATCTTTGTTTTCAGTACTTTTCAAAGAAGTTCATGATGATTACCTCTCAAACCACCTGCATGGTCAAGAGGTGAGGAAGGTGCTACCTCTTGAGCATGCGTTGGTTTTCCCTTGAAGAGGAAAGGGTGATGCAGCAAAGTAGTGTAAGCATTTCCCTCAGTTTTGAGAACAAAGGTATCAATCCAGTAGGAGACAACGCACAAGTCACCTAGTACCTACACAAACAATCAAGAACCTTGCAACCAACGCGATAAAGGGGTTGTCAATCCCTTCACGGTCACTCGCAAAAGTGAGATCTAATAGAGATAGTAAAGTAAATATTTTTGGTATTTTTTGTTGTATAGATTGGAAAGTTAAGATTTCAAAATAGTAAACGAAACGCGATGTAAATAAAAGAGATGTAATATAATAGGAAAGAGAACCGGGGCCCATAGGTTTCACTAGTGGCTTCGCTCAAGATAGCATGTATTACGGTGGGTGAACAAATTACTGCCAAGCAATTGATAGAAAAGCGCATAGTTATGAAGATATCTAAGGCAATGATCAGAATATAGACATCACATCTGTGTCAAGTAGACCGAAATGATCCTGCATCTACTACTCTTACTCCACACAACGACCGCTATCCAGCATGCGTCTAGAGTATTAAGTTCATAAGAACGGGGTAACGCATTAAGCAAGATGACATGATGTAGTGGGATAAACTCAAGAAATATGATATAAACCCCATCCTTTTATCCTCGATGGCAACAATAAAATATGTGCCTTGCTGCCCCTACTGTCACTGGGAAAGGACACCGCAAGATTGAACCCAAAGCTAAACACTTCTCCCACTGCAAGAAAGATCAATCTAGTAGGCAAAACTAAACCGATAATTCGAAGAGACTTGCAAAGATATCAAATCATGCATATAAGAATTCAGAGAAGAACCAAATAATATTCATAGATAATCTTGTTCATAAATCCACAATTCATCGGATCTCGGCGAACACACCGCAAAAGAGTATTACATCAAATAGATCTCCAAGAACATCGAGGAGAACTTTGTATTGACAATCAAAGAGAGGGAAGAAGCCATCTAGCTAATAAATATGGACCCGGAGGTCTGTGGTGAACTACTCATGCTTCATCGGAGAGGCAATGGTGTTGATGTAGAAGCCCTCCGTGATCGATTCCCCCTCCGGCAGATCGCCGGAAAAGGCCCCAAAATGGGATCTCACGGGTACAGAAGGTTACGGCGGTGGAAAAGTGGTTTCGTGGCTCTCATGATGTTTCTAGGGTATAAGAGTATATATAGGCGAAAGAAGTACGTCAGTGGAGCTACGAGGGGCCCACGAGGGTGGGGGGTGCGCCCTCCTGCCTCGTGGTTTCCTCGTGGAGTTCCAGACTTCAACTCCAAGTCTTCTAGATTGCTTTCGGTCCAAGAAAGATCATCGCGAAGGTTTCATTCCGTTTGGACTCCGTTTGGTATTCCTTTTCTGCAAAACTCTAAAATAGGCAAAAAAACAGAAACTGGCACTAGGCCTCCGGTTAATAGGTTACTCCCAAAAATAATATAAAAGAGCATATTAAAGACCATTAAACATCCAAAACAAATAATATAATAGCATGGAACAATAAAAAATTATAGATACGTCGGAGACGTATCAGAAGGTATTCATTCAACACCCACGGTACAATATTGAAGTCTTCCTGAAGAGGACAAAGGTTGGGCGGGCAATTATCCATAGCCACTGGCCTAAATTTGCAAGGACATTCAACATCACTGAAGGCTCAATATTTGCCTTCAGCTTCTACAGTTTCCCAGATGAGATTCATCTGTCTATTTATCATGTATGATGCTACTTTCCTAAGGTTTCCGATGTTGCATGTGAAACTTGGTGCTGTTGTGTAATGGCATAACCGAGTGCCGAAGCTATCTGATGTAATTCGATTATGAAATCCTGGTTGCCGTTATACGGATATGAAATTGCTGGTGTGTTTTATAAGAAATCCTGACAGAGAAATGTTTGCATTAGGCCACCTTGCACAAACGTTTCCACACAAAAAATTGTGTGTGATATACATACGAACATAAATGTTTTTCTGGCATTCACCGTGTGGGATGTACATACATACAGAAACGATTGGGTTTCGATGCCTCGCAAGATCGCACATGAGATCATTTTGCCCCAGCCGATGTGCTAGGAGGGCCTATCCCCGACGGTTTCTGGGTCGTGTGGGAAGGACCCCCCTATCGCCCACACTCACTTGGCGATGGTTCCAAACGCCGTCATGGAAAGGGTTTTAAAACCGTTTGTATAGTAGGTCTTTGCACCAGTGTGATTTGATATCTTTGTAATTCTCTTCGAACTATCGGTTTGGTTTGGCCAACTAGATTGATTTTTCTTGCAATGGGGGAAGTGCTTAGCTTTGGGTTCAATCTTGCGGTGTCCTTTCCCAGTGAAAGTAGGGGCAGCAAGGCACGTATTGTATTGTTGCCATCAAGGATAAAAAGATGGGGTTTTCATCATATTGCTTGAGTTAATTCCTCTACATCATGTCATCTTGCTTAATGCTTTACTCCGTTCTTTATGAACTTAATACTCTAGATGCATGCTGGATAGCGGTCGATGTGTGGAGTAATAGTAGTAGATGGGGAATTATTTCGATCTACTTGACACAAACGTGATGCCTATATTCATGATCATTGCCTTACATATTGTCATAACTTTGCGCTTTTCTATCAATTGCTCGGCAGTAATTTGTTCACCCACCATATTATTTTCTATCTTGAGAGAAGCCTCTAGTGAAACCTATGGCCCCCGGGTCTATTTTCCATCATATAAGTTTCTATTTTCCATCATATAAGTTTCCAATCTACTATTTTGCAATCTTTTACTTTTTGATCTATAAACCAAAAATATTTACTCTATCGTTTATCTATCTCTATCGGATCTCACTTTTGCAAGTAACCGTGAAGGGATTGACAACCCCTTTATCGTGTTGGGTGCAAGTTGTTTGATAGTTTGTGCAGGTATTTGGTGACTTGTGCGTTGGATCCTACTAGATTGATACCTTGGTTCTCAAACTGAGGGAAATACTTCTCTCTACTTTGTTGCATCACCCTTTTCTATTCAAGGGAAAAACCAATGCAAGCTCAATAAGTAGCAGGAATAATTTCTGGCGACGTTTCTGGGGAGATCTACACCAAGTCAAGCCATTCCAAGTACCCATCATAAACTCTCATCTCTTGCATTACATTATTCGCCATTCGCCTCTCATTTTCCTCTCCCCCACTTCTAAAACGATTTTCGAAAAGATTTGCCTTTTCTTCGCCTCTCTTCCGTTCGTCTTCTGCGCTTGCTTTTTGTGTGCTCGTGTGTTGGATTGCTTGCTTTGTCATGATGGCTCAAGAGAATACCAAATTGTGTGACTTTTCCAACACCAATATTAATGATTTTATCAGTACTCCGATTGCTCCCGCTACTAATGCGGAATCTTGTGAAATTGATGCCGCTTTGCTGAATCTTCTTATGACAGATCAACTTTCTGGCCTTCCTACTGAAGACGCCGCATCCCATCTAAATTTTTTTGTCGATTTGCGTGATATGCAAAACAAAAAATATGTGGATAATGATATTGTTAAATTGAAGCTATTTCCGTTCTCGCTTTGAGATCGTGCTAAAACTTGGTTTTCATCTTTGCCTAAAAATAGTGTTGATTCTTGGAATAAGTGTAAAGATGCTTTTTTCCAAGTATTTTCCTCCCGCTAAGATCATCTCCCTTAGGAACGATATTATGAATTTTAAGCAACTTGATCATGAACATGTTGCACAATCTTGGGATAGGATGAAATTGATGATACAAAATTGCCCCATTCATGGTTTGAATTCGTGGCATCCCCTCTTTCTTCTAACGACCATCGGTATTTTACTTGAAACTATATTTTTATTCGTCACATGTTATGAGTTTTGCTTGGAGCGTCTTGTATGATATGAGTTTTTGCATTTTTAGTTGTGTATTTTTTAGTCATGAATCCTTGCTGGACACACCTATTTGAGAGAGCCAAAATTATGCCATGACTTGTTAGAATTGCTCTCTATGCTTCACTTAAATCTTTTTGAGCTATGGAATTGCTCTAGTGCTTCACTTATATCTTTTTGAGCATGGTGTGCTTTAGTATTTTTGGAGAAATGCTCTCATGCTTCACTTAGATTTATTTGAGAGTTAGTAAAAATTTTAAGAAATTCTCTCTTGCTTCACTTAAATTATTTTGAGAGAAGAAATTTTTTATGCTCATGTTCTTCAATTAGATTTGTTTGAGCTATTAAAAGCAACATGAAATTAGTCCCAATGTGATAGATATCCAAGGAGGATATAATAAAAACTTTCATGAAGATCATTGGACAAAACAAACTTGATTCTTTGTAATAGTTTTGAGATATGATGATAATGATATGTGAGTCATGTTGATAAATAATTATGTTTTAGTAAGAATATTGGTGTTAAGGTTTGTGATTCCTCATGCAAGCATGAAAGTCGATAGTTATGCAATGAAATTACATCCTACTTGTGGTGGATTATTCAGTGTTAGTTATGCTTAATGCTCGCTTATGAGATTTTTCATTTCTTGGTTGGTTGCTTCTCAATCTTTTGCTAGCCTTCATTTTGCACTAAGTATGATCACTACTTGTGCATCCAAAATCCTTCAAACCAGTTTTGCCATATGAGTCCACTATACCTACCTATATGCGGTATTTTTTTGCCGTTCTAAGCAAATTTGTATGTGCCATCTCTAATTTTCAAAATAAACTTCTTTTTGTGTGTTCGTACCACATGAAACGGTAGGGGGTGGCTAATATATTTCCATGCTAGATGTGTTATTCTCAAGATGAGTGTTTATTCACTTGTCATTGCACGAGGCTAATATAAACCAGAGGACTTTGTCCGAATAGGATATTCATTATCATAGCCATATGAGCTAGACCTCTAGGGTTTAGCCATTACGATCTCGAGGTAGATCAACTCTTGCAATACTCATATTCATCAACATCAATCAAGAAGGACGTAGGGTATTACCTCCATAGAGAGGATCCGAACCTAGGTAAACATCGTGTCCCCTGTCTCCTGTTACCATCAACCTTAGACGCACAGTCGGGACCCCCTACCCGAGATCCGCCGGTTTTTACACCGACATTGGTGCTTTCATTGAGAGTTCCTCTATGCTGTCACTAAAAGGTTCGATGGCCCCTTCGATCGTCAATAATGACGCTGTCCAAGGAGGAACTTTCCTCCCCGGACGGATATTCGTGTTCAGCAGCTTCTCAATGTAGGCCAACTCATTTGGCCATCTGGAGTAGATCGAAAGCTATGCCCCTGGCCATCAGATCAGATTCGGGAGCTTCAACTATGTTGCGGAAATCCGTGGAGACTTGATCTTTGCCGGATTTGAGACCGCGGTAGCCGCTCCCGGTCACCCCGATGATCATGACCTAAATCTGTCATCTGGCCGCATCCAGGAGATTTCTCTTGTAACCTCCCTAGCCCTAGATCCGGAGCAAGCTACGCCATCCAAGGACGGGAGGATCAACCCCGCCACGGAGGCCACGGATTCCACGGCGTTGGAGCCGCACACAGACTTAATCTCTCATGATGTTTTTGTTAGTGGAACTCATGACTCGTCTCCGGTCGTAAGTTCCAAACCGCGTGAGCCCGCGGACGCCGATCTTGATCATTTATCGATCTTCGAATTCAGCATCGCAGACATCTTCCAGCACTCGCCCTTGGGCGATGTGCTAAATTCCTTAAAAAACTTGTCCTTGGCGGAGGACTCACAGCCGAACTATATCTGGCTCGAACCAGGGGCTAACGGTGGAGAATTTTGCTTCCCACCCACCACCCACTTCATAGCTATGGTCAAGGATTCGACCGATACACTTGATTATGACCCCAAGAACATTGACGGTATGGACGACGATGCCGAAGACAACGAAAACCTCGTTGATACAACTAATAAGCAAGATAAACGGGAAGACGGGCAGGTTAGCCTTGGTAAACAGGCCACGCACGAAGATTCGAAGGACAACAATTACCTTTCGCTCTCTGAGGATGAGGTGAGCCTCGGCACCGAGGATTTCATCGTGCCTGAGGAACCTCTTGGGCAGGAGCGCTTCAAGCGCCAACTAATAGCCACTGCAAGGAGCCTGAAAAAGAAACAGCAGCAGCTTCAAGCTGACCAAGACCCGCTCAATGATAGATGTACCAAAGTCCTAGCCTCCGAAGCATACGGCCTTAGTGGCCCAGCCAAAAGCTACCCGAAGCATAGATTGCTACCCCAGGGAGACAACAAGGCGCTCAAGCTCGTGCCATCATCGCACAAGGCGGCAGGTCGACCACAATTTGGTCCGGGTAAAGCGGCAACTCAAGTCGAACACCAGACCGCCCCACCTCACCGCAAAGGCAAGAACAAAACAGCTCAGGGTTGTGCATACGACCTTCAACAGGACTTGGGTAGTAGAGTAGGACACTCAAGAGCGATCTATGGATTGTGAGGACATACCTCTACACACGATGACGGCCATATATTTGGACATGACAAACCTAACCATGCCCGGGCCGACAACCACAAATGGACTCCATCGGAGGTGCGCCGCAGTGTTGCCCAACATAGAGGTGCCACACACCCTCTTTGCTTCACAGACGAAGTAATGGAGCATAAATTCCCAAACGGGTTCAAACCTATAAATATCGAATCATACGATGGAACAACGGATCCCACGGTATGGATTGAGGACTTCCTCCTCCATATCCACATGGCCCGTGGAGACGACCTTCATGCCATCAAATACCTACCACTAAAACGCAAAGGACTAGCTCGGTACTGGTTAAACAGTCTGCCAGAAAATTTCATTGGCAGCTAGGAAGATTTGGAGGTCGCCTTTCGTGACAACTTCCAAGGAACATATGTCCGGCCGCCGGACGCCGATGACTTAAGTCACATTGTCCAGCAGCCCGGAGAGTCAGCCAGGAAGCTCTGGACCAGGTTCTTAGTTAAAAAGAACCAAATCATTGTCTGTCCGGACGCGGAAGCCCTTGCGGCCTTTAAACATAGCGTCCGGAATGAATGGCTTGCACGCCACCACGGTCAAGGACCTAGATTGATGATAGCCCTTACAGCTCTAATGACCCGCTTTTGCGCGGGAGAAGACAGCTGGCTCGCTCATAGAAGCAATAGCGCCAGTGTCTCAGGCACTTCCGAAATCTGAGACAGCAATGGCAAGCCACGACAAAGCAAACACAACAGTCGCAATGATAATGAAAGATCACGCGACACAGCAGTCAACGCCGGATTCAGCAATCCCAAACCCGGTCAACGGAAAAAGCCATTCAAGGCGAATAGAGACGGACCATCCAACCTAGACAGGATACTGGACCGATCCTGGCAGATTCACAGCCACCCCAATAAACTAGCTAATCATGCCAATAGAAACTGTTGGGTCCTCAAGCAGGCCGGCAAGCTCAACGCTGAACACAAGGGAATAGGGCCTCCAGGCAATAGGAACGACGGAGTGGTTCGCCAGCCAAATGCCGGGGGCCAGAAGCAATTTCCCCCCAACGATTTATCAAATCTGGATCACAAATAGCAGTTCGGCTTCCGTTGCCCATCTCATAAACCCGTTAAAACAATACCACGCATACATAACTACGCACTTAAGATACCATGGGCATTGGCGGAAGCATAATACGGACAAGTCTGCAAGCACTCCAGTAACATTTTTATCTACTTTCCTTTTTCTTTCTTCATTATCTCTTAAAAACAGGTGGGGCAAAGGAGAAACATGTAAGACCGACTCCATTGGAGTTCGGATCTGTACACTCACCTACGGGGCTACTTCCTTTAAGGATTCCCCTCGCCGAGGATAGGCGGCGCAGACGTGCGACAGGAGGTGCAAAATAACTTTTTGTAGACCACACTCTTTTTTCGAGCCTGTAACATGCCTTTTTCCTTTGCCTTCGACCCAGGGCATATTAAATATCCGGGGTCGTGGCCTTTATATATATCAAGTAATCATTGGCATATCGCTCAGGTCCCAGTTCGCATTATCCGAATTACTCGTCCGCATCTTTCACAAATGAATACGCCTCTTTTGGTTGTTTCACAGATATACCCCGGCTTAAACTTGCCAGGGGCTCGGCACGGGAACCAATGAGTTGCCAACAAAGTCTGAACAACTTTTACAGCGTACTTCGGCATCGCGAGTTTGGCCTTATATGCATCAGCTCCGAATCATGTCTTGGGTCAATAGTTGGGTTGCCCGGCTCATGTGCTTGCTATCCTACGTTCCGCTCTATCGCCTAGGGTAGTAAAGGGAGAACTACTGCGATTGTGCTTCCGGTTCACCTGGCTCAGCACCTCAGTGGAGAAAGCTGAAAACTGACTATCATGATGCGGCGAGAGCTAGTCAACCACTCAATGACTTATCGGAATCTCTAGCGATTCCTCTATGTCACACGAAGGACCTCTTTTCGGTCAAATATGTACACGCATCATATGAATAAGCCGCATACATACCAGGGGTTATGTCGTAGACCCACCATAAAACTTATATGGCTAAGTGAAAGTGTTAACGCCCTATAGTCCGGTTGCCTGGTTCACCGCATAGACACCTCCTTCATGGACCAAGACATTGGGTCAAGAGTGATCGAATGCTTTTCCGAACACCCCCGTACTTCCTACGAGGGGGCTGAAGCCGATGACTGGAAAACTTTCAGATTATAATAAAACAGCCGCACAGGAGGAACACAAACTTTCGAGCAATATATAAAAACAGATTAACTATAAAATTGTCTCGTACAATTCTCATACACCTCACTTGAACATTATGTCTTTCGAGCATTGACCCTCTATCAAGCAGGCAGCCACTAGGACGTCTTCAAAATAATGCTCCGGTTTGTGGCGGTCCTTGCCCTTGGGTGGACTCTTCATCGCAACATCAATGGCCTTCATCTTCCCCCAGAATGTCTTGACTCGGGCAAAGGCCATCCGTGCACCCTCGATGCACACCAACCGCTTCACAGCGTCGATACGTGGCACCGCGTCAACAAGCCACTGCACCAAGCTAAAGTAACTATTCGGAACAGGCTCAGTTGGCCATAACCGGATTATGACGTTCTTCATGGCAGCGCCAGATATCCTATGAAGCTCGGCCCACTGGGACATCTGCTCATTCAGCAACTGGGGGCGCCTCGACGCGCCAAATTGTGACCAGAAAAGCTTCTCCGTTGCATACCCCTCTCGCGCATGGTAAAACTGCGCCGCATCGGAATAACTCCTCGACAAGTCTAAAAACTCATCCGAAGAACTCCACAATTTGTTAAGCTGAGCATAGTTCGGTTCGCCGAACTTAGTCTGTAGCAAAAATGGCTTACCAGCCGCAATCTCCCCAGCTTACCGGATCTCCTCACGGGTGACTCTAGATTTGGACCGTGCTTCTCGTGCCTCTCGTAAGGCCTTGTCAATTTCAGCCATTTTGGCTTCATTCTCCTTCTCAAGGAGTTCACAGCGGCTAGCGGCATTTTTCAACTCGAGCGCCATCATGGATATCTTCTCCTCGTCTTGACGCCGAGCAACTCATTCGGCTTTTAACTCAGCCGATGCCTTTTCGGCAACCGCATTACTACACCGGGCCTGCTTCGCCCGAAGAATTTCAACGGCAGCAGCACCATCTTCAGCCATGCATATTATAGTATATAACCTTTAGCGTCATGCTTATATCACAAAAATGTATGTGAAGGGAATGCCCCGAATACATACCTTGCGATTCGTCAAGACACATATTGATTAACGCAATGTCATCCCCGGCCACATGAAGCTTCCGTTGAAACTCGGCAATATCCATAGTCTGGGAAGTAGTCAGGGGAAGCAGCATGTGTTCAAGTTAATCAGATTAGTCCTTGAATATTTCTTCTTGATCCTCCGTCTGCCTCCCATGGGAAGCCAACCCGAGTCTCAGGGGCTACTATCTATACATAGGTGTATTTTGCGAATAAAACACAATTGCACATATTACAGTACAAACCTCGAAGCCTCTTAGTAGGCTCGCAAAGGCCGCATTCAATCTGCTCTTCGAGGACAGGACCTTTTCAACCACCGTCCCCATCATGGTATGATGTTCCTCTGAGATGGAAGCCTGCCTCAGCATGTTCGTCAAGATATCCGGCGCCTCTGGGTCTCCGGAGACTGTCGTAAGGGTACGGCCACCCTTTGATGGGATCAGTTTATTCATATCCGGCTATATACCGGATTGTTCGGGGCCTTCATTGTTGTTCCCCGGACCCTGGGCCACCGAAGTATCGCCTTCGGGTAATGTCTTCATCATCCATTGCACCACTTGTTGGTTGGGGGAGACCCTCCGCGAAGACACCTCGAAGTCATCCGCCCTATTGATTGGAGAGGCCGGTGGGGGCGTCTCTCTTTCCATCATCTCTAGGAGAAGGTCCCCCGAGGAAGAGGATTGTTGAAGAAGACTGTGTGCTGAGCTGCAAAAAATATATGCATTCCAGGCATTATAAGAAAGGAACGGGACATGTTTAAAACAACCTTGTTCACTTATGATTTTGCCTGAGGCTTGTCCTCGTCATGAGACTGCGCTTCGACGTCCTCCAAGCCCGAGCCACCCACTAGAGGCATCCTGCCTCGCTTAGGAGCCTGCTTCTCCCAATCTTCGGAGGCGTCCCTTTTCTTCCTAGGAGGGAAGGAGACTGTGGCCCCCCCTTCACTTTTGTCTTCAGACTACGGGATTTTGATTCCACTAGACGCAAAGTCTGATGTACCCTTGGAATAGGGGCCATCTTTGGTCCTCTCACTCTCCGCCTCGCCCTCCTTCACTGGCATCTGGTATGGTGCCAGGGCCAGCATCCTTGTTAGAATAGGATTCGCTGGGCCCTCGGGTAGATGGGCCGAACACATAATTAGTTCCTCCTTCTTTATCCAGCCCTGGAAGAGGATAGCTTGCTTAGTACCATATTACGGTATGCATAATTACAAAGTGTTCGGGAGCCAAGTGCTTACCGGGGTATCTGAACGATTGCAGTTGAGGCCAGCGTCCTCGGTAGTATCCGGCCAATGTTTCCGCTTCCCGAAAAATAACTTCCACATTTCTTCGCGTGTGGTTCCAAAGAAGTGTTGGAGGTTTCGTTGGTCCTTCTGGATCAAGCTCCCACATGTGGCGAGACCTGCACTGGCATGGCAGGATTCGGCGAACTAACATCACTTGAATCACGTTGACAAGATCGATGTCTCTCTTGAGGAGGGTTCGGATGCGGCTTTGTAAAGTCTACACTTCATCAACTGATCCCCAGTCCAGCCCCTTGTTGACCCATGATGCAAGCTGTAGCGGCGGGCCAGGATAGAATGTGGGTGCAGCTACCCACTTGGTGACGTGGGGCTCCGTAACGTAAAACCACTCCTGCTGCCATTGATTGGAAGTTTCGGTAAAAGAACCTTTTGGCCAAGGAGTGTTGGTGAGTTGGCTGATCATAGCACCGCCGCACTCCACCTATTTCCCATCGACTACCTTCAGCTTCACACTGAAGGTCTTGAGCCATAAGCCGAAGTGTGGGAGGATTTGGAGGAAGGCCTTGCATGTAATGATAAACGCCGAGACGTGGAGGATAGAGTCCGGGGCTAGGTCATGAAAATCTAGTCTGTAATAAAACATTAGCCCCTGGACGAAGGGGTGAAGAGCGAACCCTAGCCCCCGAAGGAAGTGGGAGATGAATACTACCCTCTCGCCAAATCTGGGGGTCGGAATAACCTGTCCTTCAGCAGGAAGCCTGTGGTGGACCTCTGCGGTTAAATATCTGGCCGCCCGAAGCTTTCCGATATCCTCCTTTGTAACAGAGGAATTCACTCATCAGCCTAGAGAGCTAGGTCCGGACATGATGGGGAGGCTTGAAGCCATGAAGTCAAACCATGGGTGCGAGAACTAAAGGTTGGGAAGGCTGAGGAGGGGTTTGGCATAAAAGGACGGCCCTTGGTTCCTTTATAAAGGCAGCGGGTATTGAACGCCTCCTCCTAAGCCTAAGAACCTGCCTATTCCTAATGGATCTTTCCCGCGGGATGGTTTGGTTACCCACGCTTGCATTGATGAAAATCCTGAAATTAGGGGACACGATCTCTACTTCGACAAGACTTGTCAATGAAAACCATGCCCCGAAACGTGGAACGGTGGGACGGGAAACGGTTCGAAATAATGACCGAGAAGCGTGACGTCACATTGCTAAAGTTGTCAGCAGATTGGATTCATGGAATATTGTACTCTCTACGGCTGTGTGTTACAAGTCCAGACACGATCAATTCATCCGAAGACTATTTTGGAGTTCGGAAGGAGGAACCTGCCTTGCAATGCCGAAGACAGCACTACGCGCCGGATACCTTGTCATTGAAGCCAGGTTCAGGGGCTACTGAGGGAGTCCTAGACTAAGGGGTCCTCGGGCGTCCGGCCTGTTAGCCATGGGCTAGAATGATGGGATATGAAGATACGAAGACCGAAGACTATACCCGTGTCCGGATGGGACTCTCCTTGGCGTGGAAGGCAAGCTTGGTGACCGGATATGTAGACTCCTTTCTTTGTAACCGACCTTGTGTAACCCTAGATCCTCCCGGTGTCTACATAAACCAGAGGACTTAGTACGGATAGGATATTCATTATCATAGCCATACGAGCTAGACCTCTAGGGTTTAGCCATTACGATCTCGAGGTAGATCAACTCTTGTAATAGTCATATTCATCAATATCAATCAAGCAGGACGTAGGGTATTACCTCCATAGTGAGGGCCCGAACCTGGGTAACCATCGTGCCCCCTGTCTCCTGTTACCATCGACCTTAGACGCACAGTTCGGGACCCCCTACCCGAGATCCGCCGGTTTTGACACCGACAAGTACGGCAAAGGTATTAGGGATGCCTAGTCCCGAAATGAAAAATGAATTTACTTTATGTTGTCAAATAAAAAATCCTTGGAAAGTGTTGATATGGAAGGCACCTGTGGATACGGTTAGCCATGGAAAGTGACAGTATGGTGGAAAAAGGAATAAATTTTATTTTCTATTTGGGAAAGTATGGTGGTAAAAAGGGAAGCCAGGTTTAGCCTATGATATATCTAGCATGGAAAGTATTGGGAACTACTCAATCATTTTTGTTGACAGGACAACCATACCACCCAAAATGTTTTATCTCTATCTTTTTCGCTTTGAGCTCTCGCACCTCTACAAATCCGTACTTCCCTTCGCAAAGAGCCTTTCTATTTACTTTATGCAATTTCTATTTTTACTTGACTCTCCATCCTCTCTTATAAAGCACCAACTAAGGGGCATTATGATCGTACTTGAGCATTGGGTGTAGCTAATATGCGAGTGTGTTTCATGAATGGATCAATGGTTGAGCATAATGGGCTAGGGATAACTTGCTTTAGCGTTGATATTTTGAAAGACCTGGTTGCTTGTTGATATGCTTGAGTATTAAATTCCTCATGGCAAAACTAGACTATTGCTTTGAACCATATAAAATTCCAATTGTCCATGCTATAAAAGAAAGAATATGTGATGAACATGTTAGACAGCATTCCACATCAAAAATTCTATTTTTATCATTTACCTACTCAAGGACGAGCGGTAATTAACCTTGGGGATGCAAATACATCTCCAACATATCTATAATTTTTTATTGTTCCATGCTGTTATATTATCATTCTTGGATGTTTTACAACCATTTTATATCATTTTTGGGACTAACCTATTGACATAGTGCCAAGTGCCAGTTGCCGTTTTGCTTGCTTTTACATCACAGAAAATCAATATCAAACGGGGTCCAAATGCAGCGAAACTTTTTGTGGAAACTTTATGGACCAGAAGACACCCAATGGGCCAGAGAAGCACCTAGGGGTGCCGCAAGGGGGGTACAACCCACCAAGGCGCACCTAGGTGGGTTGTGCCCACCTCAGTGGCCTCCCACACCGCCTCTTTTCTCTATAAATACCCCAATATTCCAGAAACCCTAGGGGAGTCGATGAAAATCAATTCCAACCGCCGCAAGTTCCAAAACCACCAGATCCAATCTAAACACCATCACGGAGGGGTTCATCATCCTCATTGGTGCCTCTCTGATGATGCGTGAGTGGTCTTTTGTAGACCTATGGGTCCATAGTTAGTAGCTAGATGGCTCTCTCTCTCTCTCTTGATTCTCAATAAAATGGTCTCTTGGAGATCTATTTGATGTAACTCTTTTTGCAGTGTGTTTGGTGGGATCCGATGAACTTTGAGTTTATGATCAGATCTATGTTTTTATCCATGAAAGTTATTTGAGTATTTTTATCTCTTATATGCATGATTACTTATAGCCTTGTATTTCTTCTTCAAGTCTTTGGTTTAGTTAGGCCAACTAGATCGATTTTTCTTGCCATGGGAAGAGGTGCTTTATGATGGGTTTGATCTTACGGTGCTTGGTCGAAGTGACAGAAGGGGAACCGACACATATATATCGTTGCTATTAAGGATAACAAGATGGGGTCTATTTCTACATAAATAGATTTTTTCTACATCATCTCATCGTTCTTATTGCATTACTCTGTTTCTCCATGAACTTAATACACTAGATGCATGTTGGATAGCGGTCGATGTGTGGAGTAATAGTAGTAGATACAGACAGGAGTCAGTCTACTAATCTTGGACGTGATGCCTATATAATAATCACTGCCTGGATATCGTCATGATTATTTGAAGTTCTATCAATTGCCGAACAGTAATTTGTTTACCCACCATATGCTATTTTTCTCGAGAGAAGCCACTAGTGAAATCTAGGGCCCCCGGGTCTCTTCTTTATTATATTTACCTTCGCGGTCTATTTTTATTTGCTTTTATTTGCAGATCTATTAATCCAAAAACCCAAAAATACCTTGCTGCAATTTTTGTTTATTTGTTTTATCTCGCATTCCCGCGAGATCTATTTATCCAATCTACTACGGTTTTACCTATCGTTTTACCCGTGAGGGATTGACAACCCCTCTCTTACGTCGGGTTGCAAGTATTTGTTCTTTGTGTGCAGGAGCTATTTACATGGTGTTGTGTAGTTCTCCTACTGGTTCGATAACCTTGGTCTCATCACTAAGGGAAATACCTACCGTAGTTGTGCTGCATCATCCCTTCCTCTTTGGGGAAATACCGACGTACTTCAAGCCGCATCAGCATTGCCCCTCCTCTCCCTCGTAGCCTTCTTCCTCTCCATAGCGCTTAGCAAAGCTTTGTTGAGATTCCGCCAGCACGCCATCGTGCTGCCAGAGGACTCAAGCTACTACTTCACCATCGCTTGCTGGATCAAGGAGGTGAAGGCGTCATCAAGCCATACGTGTGTTGAACGCGGAGGTGCCGTCCGTTTGGCACTTGGACCGGGTGTTCGCGGGACGGATCGTGATTGGATCGCGAAGACGTTCGTGGGACGGATCATGATTGGATCGCGAAGACGTTCGGCTACATCAACAACGTTTCTTAACGCTTCTGCTTAGCGATCTACAAGGGTATGAAGATGCAATCTCTCCTCTCATATATGGTCATCTCCTAAATTGATCTTGGTGAGCGTAGGCAAATTATTATTTCCCATGCAACGTTCTCCAACACATCGGACAGCATACATTGTTATGTATTATTTCCAATAAGTCATTGGCTCGCTCCATTGTTCCGGAGAACGGACTTTTAGTCATCTTGCCCATGAGGCACGGTTTGCAAGTATCAAATGATTCATAATCAAGTGATTCCAAAATTCCATCTGTATAGAGTTTCTTCTTGCGCTTTACACCAATATGACCTAAACAGCAGTGCCACAAATATGTTGCACTATAATTATCAACTTTGCATCATTTGGCATCAATATTATGAATATGTGTATCACTACTATCGAGATTCAATAAGAATAGACCACTCTTCAAGGGTGCATGACCATAAAAGATATTACTCATATAAATAGAACAGCCATTATTCTCTGATTTAAATGAATAGCCTTCTCGCACTAAACAAGATCCAGATATAATGTTCATGCTCAACGCTGGCACAAAATAACAATTATTCAGGTCTAAAACTAATCCTAAAGGTAGATGTAGAGGTAGTGTGCCGACGGCGATCACATCAACCTTGGAACCATTCCTGGTGCGCATCGTCACCTCGTCCTTAGCTAATCTCCGTTTAAACCGTTGCTCCTGTTTCGAGTTGCAAATATGAGCAACCGAGTCAGTATCAAATACCCAGGCACTACTACGAGCATTAGTGAGGTACACATCAATAACATGTATATCAAATATACCTTTGTTCACTTTGCCATCCTCCTTATCTGCCAAATACTTGGGGCAGTTCTGCTTCCAGTGACTAGTCCCTTTGCAGTAGAAGCACCCAGTCTCAGGCTTGGGTCCAGCTTTGGGCTTCTTCCCGGGAGTGGCAACTTGCTTGCCATTCTTCTTGAAGTTCCCTTTCTTTCCCTTGCCCTTTTTCTTGAAACTAGTGGTCTTGTTAACCATCAACACTTGATGCTCCTTCTTGATTTCTACCTCTGCGGCCTTAAGCATTGCGAAGAGCTCGGGAATTGTCTTGTTCATTCCTGGCATATTATAGTTCATCACGAAGCCTTTCTAGCTTGGTGGCAGTGATTGAAGAACTCTGTCAATGACACAATCAACTGGAAGATCAACTCCCAGCCGAGTCAAGTGATTATAATACCCAGAAATTTTGAGTATGTGTTCACTGACAGAACTTTTCTCCTCCATCTTGTAGCTATAGAACTTGTTGGAGACTTCATATTGAAAGTGCGTTAAGTCGACTAGAGGGGGTGAATAGGCTATTTTTATGAATTCTTCATTGAGGAATTTCAGGGTGAGGAAATTCCTACGAGAAGAACTACTTGCAGCGGAATAAGTACTTAGATGCAAACATAACAGAACATAAGCATGGTCATCATGATGAAATGAATACAAGCATAGAGTACAGAAAGCGTAAACACATGATAAACATGATGAAGACAAACTGATTGAAGAAATTGAACTGAGGAAATTGAGAAAGTGTTCAGTCAAAGTCTTCGAACAGATACGAACAAGCAAACAACACGGTAATGAGGAAATGGAAGAGTTGAGGAAATAGAACCATTAGGCTTGGTGAAGATAGTGATTTGGTAGAACAGTTCCAACTGTTGTGACAGTTGTACATCTGGTTGGAGCGGCTAGGTATTTAAACATGAGGACACACAATCCCGGACACATAGTCCTCGTTGTATTCTCCTTGAACTACGGTCACACAGACCTCATCCATTCACTCATGGTAAGTCTTCAGGTGACTTCCAAACCTTCACAAACTTGGTCACTCGGCGATCCATAATTCCTCTTGGATGCTCTAGACCATGACGCCTAACCGTCTGGAAGATGCATAGTCTTCAAAGGTAACAAGCGTCGATCCACGCAGGATCAATCTCTTAAGTGATGCTCAATCACTTTGGGTTTTTAGGTGTTTGGGTTTGGGTTTTCCTCACTTGATGATTTTCGCTCAAAGTCCTCAGAGGATGGGATGCTCTCAAATGACAAGTGCCGGTTTCTCTCGGAGCAGCCAACTAGCTAGTGGTTGTAGGGGGCGGCTATTTATAGCCTAGGGAGCAGCCTGACATGATAAGACTTAAATGCCCTTCAATGATATGACCGTTAGGTTGGTAGATATTTTGGGATAGCTAGCGCGTAGCACAACAACGGTCGGAAATTTGACTATCAAATTCCTCAGGGCTATCATGTTCCTCACTTGTAGGTAATTCGCACTGGCGAATTCCTAACTCCTCAATCGGAACAAATTCCTCAGAGACCAGAAGAACTTCATCTCTGTCACTGAAGAAATTGACTGAACTGTATGAGATTTCCAATGGCTTCACTCGAAGGGATTGGTAGGTGTAGGATTTTGAGTTGAGCATCACTTGGAAAGTTTTCCTTAGTATTTCCTTGACCCCCTTTAACAGTATGGTGTTTCCTATGACTCAAGAAAGAGAAAAGAGAAACTACGAAAACAAAAGTCTTCATGCTTCATGTTCCTCGAATGAATACCAAGTCTTCACGGTCACACCAATTTCTTCACTTTCAAAGTCTTGAGAAAGTCTTCAATCGAAGAACTTCATTTTTAGGGGTCAACTTTCTCTGTAAATATCAAACTCCTCATAGACTTATAGACCTGTGTACACTCACAAGCACATCAGTCCCTTAACCTATAAGTCTTCAATACACCAAAATCACTAAGGGCCACTAGATGCACTTACAATCTCCCCCTTTTTGGTGATTGATGACAATATAGGTTAAGTTTTCAATGGGGATAAACATATGAAGTGTAAATACTGATATTGAGGAATTTGATTGCAAGATATAGAAGAACTCCCCCTGAAGATGTGCATAGTGGGAATTTTCTTTTGAAGCAATGCAAACTTGAAGAGTAGAATCATGGAGATCTCCCCCTATATCTTGTAATTCATACACACATTTAACATATAATATGAAGAATTTGAAATGCATGATGAAATATGGTAATTGATGTAATTCAGCATGCGTGCATTAACATATATGAGGAATAAGCATGCAGAACAACACAGCAAAAGTATCAGACCACCATCGGGTTTTAAGTTTACAACTCGATCCAGCAAAGTCTTCAAAAGAACGAGAGTTGTAACTTAGCAAAAAAACACCCATATAAGTAGACCCGCTTGAATACTAACTCAAATTTCTCCCCCTTTGTCATCGAATGACCAAAAGGGTCAAAAAATGAGGACTAACGCCCCTGAAGAATATCATCATTGAGTCGATGAAGGAGCACCAGCATTATTGGGGTCAGTTGTTGAGGTAGGGCCTGTCGTAGTGTCGTCCAAATCTTCATGCTCATCAGTCGCGCGTGATGAAGAATATGAGTTGGCTACCAAGGAAGGAACTTTGGTTTTCTTGAATTTCTTTGCTGGTGACTGAGACTAGTCAAAGTCCTGCTTGAGACCCATTTGATTCAGATCTTCTTCACCATACTGGTGTGACAGAATAGCCAAGGTGCGACGAAAGACTTCATGGAGGTAGTAATGGTTTTTCTTCACTGCATTGTGGGTAGCAGTCATGTTGTGAAGAATAGAACCAAACTAACGCTTAACCCATTTGTGGTTGCGATCGACCTTCTGGTGAAGACTGAGGAGAAGCTCACGATCAGTCATCACCCGTGGAGCTGTGCCTTGAGGATTTTGCTTTGAAGCATTTGCGGCAGAGTCATGAGTGGCAGAGTCATCATTGGTGGAGTAGGGTGCAGCTTTGCGGAACTGACCATCCAATGGATGAATGCCTTCATCAATAATAGCGATAGCCTTGCCCTTTTCATCAGATGAGGAAAATGTCCGCTTGAGGACTTCTATTGGGGGCAAGTAACTGATGTGATTCTGAAAATCAGCCTTGCAGTTGAGTGAAGACCTTGTTCTGAGGAATCTCATAATCCAAGGAGCATAAGGCTTTAACTCAAACAGAGAGAGTGCAACATTTGCCAGAGTCCTCATGAAGAAATCATGGTAGTTGACAGGAATGCCATGCATGATATTGAATAGCAGATTCTTCTTGATGCCAATGACTTCTTCATCATTCGAGTCGTGGCCTTTTATTGGACTCAATGTCTTTGACAGAATGTGATAGACAGTTCTAGGCACATACAACAACTCCTTCATGAGGAATTTGGTCCTTGGGGCTTGACCGGGCTTCTGCGGCTTCATCAACACTTTCATGTAGTGAGCGGTAAGTTCAGGTTCATGGTATAGGCAAAGAGCTCCTTCAAGGGGAGGACTGACACGTAGGGCATGAAGCAATTCAGAGGCCAGTGCTCTGAAGTGAGTATTCTCTGTCATCCAGTCCAATACCCAAGAGTTCACATCAGAAGCATCTCCTGTGATGTGCAGCGTTGCATAGAACTGAAGAATTGGCTCTTCATTCCAATCAACAATATCAGTGCAAAAGTTGAGCAGTCTAGCATCATGAAGAACACTGAGGACTGGCGTGAAGCAAAGCAGTGATTCCATGTCCACGTGAGGAATATGCTCATGGTCGAAGACTTTGTCTTTGTTGAAAAGCAGCAAAGAATAGAAGTTGGCTTGGTTGGCAGTCCAGAAACGCTTCCTCCTAAGATGAGCAGAGTCATATGGGTTGTAATCCTGAAGAATACGTGCTCGTTGGAGAAGTCGTCAGCCTTAAATTTGCTTCTTTGAGAAAGGATCCTTTGGCTTGGGCTGAGGAGTATCAGTTATTTGCATCACAACCTCAGGAATCGCAATCTCAGGATCCACAGGCTGAGGAATTTCAGTGCCTTCGTTAGTGGTAGCCTGGGTCTTCAATTATTCATCAACTTGAACATCAACACTAGTGGCTGGAATCTTGTCATGAATAGACGGAGTGGGGTGAGTTTCTTCAGAACCCATTTGAACTTCAGTTCGCACTGGGGACTAAGGAATTTGTTGCAGAGGAGTGAACAAAGGAGAATTGGGGTGCTGACTTTCCCAAAAGTCATCGTTCATCACAGGCGTTGTGCACCCAATGTCCACATCCTCATATTCATCACTCATTTCTTCAATGCCGGCCTCGTCAGCAGTGAACTGAGGCGTGGGCGATGAGATAACTAGGGTTGAAGGGATTGCATCCACTTCAATTTCTTAATCCAACTTCTCTGAAGAAGCAGCGGAACGAATGTCTTCATCGGATCCGCTTGGGATCACATATTCTGCATCAAAAGGAACGAGTTCCTTTGATGGCATGCTTGAGACTAGAACAACATCAATCGGATTCTTAAAAGAGCTAGTCAATTTCTTCATCTTCTTCGGAGCTGAAGATTCTGATGAAGTTGATGCTTTCCTTTTCTTCATAGATGCACGCTCCGCAGCCTTGGTCTTCTTCGCTTCTGAGGCAGAAGGAAGATTATGACTTGGTGTAGGTGCAGGAGGAACAGAGGAAATTGGTTCAGTTTCTTTAGGCACAACTGATGCAGTTGCCTGGGCATGATCAGTTTCTTCAGGCACCGCGGTTGAAGCTTCAGCTGTCCTAATAGTTTCTTCAGGAGCAACACTAGTGGTTACCCTGGCAGTTTCATCAGCGGCTGGAATGCAGTCGTCAGCCCTGGTACTAGCAGATTCATCAGCATCCTGATTTTCATTGGCGGTGCTGGCATGTTCTTCTGTAGGCTGTGAAGATGCCTCAGCCTGAGGAATTTCTTGTTGCGTTGGGGCTGCAATATTGGTAGTGAATTTCTCAGTTATTTTCACAAATCTGACCTTGGCTCCAAGCCAGTCAGCATAGTAGCGATCAAATTCATCACTCAGATTCTTGATCTCTAATTGCAGAGCTACAAGTTCTTCGGGTGAAAGCTTTAGGACGTTTTGCTTCAGAAAACGCTCTTTCTTGTACTGTGCTTTCTTCACCTTCCTCCCCTGCTCATATTTTCATTTTTCTTCGTCAATGAAGGCAGTCAACACATGACTTTGACCAGGAGTGAGGTTCATCTTAGGTAGAGGTGTGTTGGGGTCCTTGTGCCACAAGTCGATGAAGTCGTGGATCAACTTTGGATCCAGCATCAATGTCACATTACTGCCTTTGGCTCTAGCGGCCCTTTGCTGCATGTCTTTGATGATTTCAGTGAGTTCTTCATCATCAACTTCATCGTCATCGGATGGTACTTGGAAGATGACCTACTTCTTGTGAGGACTTGGTCGAGAACCTCGACCAGGAGTGGCCTTTGTCTTCAGCAAGGTGGGGGCAGTTGAAGAATGTGGAGGAGCAGAACAATTTGCAGAGGCTCCTGAGGCAATAGAGATGCCTGTTGTCCTTTGGCACGAGGCGAGATGCGCATGTGCTAAGGATTTGGAAGGAGGAGCTGAGGATTTTGGAGGAGCTGGTACAGCAGGAGGAATTGGCCATGAGGGCTTTGCAGAACTTGGCCATGAGGGCATTGTTGAGCAGCTTGGCCGTGAGGGCATAGAAGTTGAAGCACTAGGCTTGTAAGTAGGCTTCTTGGGCATAGCTTTTTTATGCTTGCTAGCAGAGGCCTCAGCAATGGCAGTAGCAGAATCTTCATTAAATTTCTTCACTACTTCTTTTGCCATTTTGGCCAGCTTAGCTTGACGCTTGGCCCATTCCTTGGGAAATTCCTCACCTCTTCTGATGCTAAAGGGATCAGCAACTTGGCCAGGTGCCAATGGAGGTCTTGGGCATGGAGGGTGTACAACAAATTTCTTCATGTACTTGGGTGTAACGTAGCGATATTCCCTCCATTCCCGTGCCCATCTCCTATCTATCTTCCGTATGCCCACCTTGTGCTGATTTTTGGTTTCCTTGCCATGTTTGGCCTCATTAGAAGTGCAATATTCATCATAGATATCCTCAGGGATTTCAAACGCGGTGTTGACTTCCAATTTCTTACCTCCCTTCTAAGGTTTCTTGCAATCTACCATTTTCTTCAGCTGAGGATTTTCAACAATTGAGTTCTCTAAGGAGGTATGCAAGTTTTCTTTGAGGAACGCTGCAAATGAGTTAAGTTGATTAGAACCTAGAGATTCAGCAGCGGACATGTGTACCTGTGAACAGAGTATAGGTGCGAAGAATTTTGGAGAGGTCATATGCGTTCTCAGAAGTTTTTGCAAAAAGAACAAGTTCGAGGAATTCGACCAGATGAGTCTTGAGGAATTTCACTAAGCGTTCTTTGACTTAGGTTCCAGAGTTGTACAGATTTGAAAATCCATACAATTGAGGAATCTTGAAGAAAAATGTTTCTTAGGGAAACAGATCAAGAACAGATGATATGTGAGGTGTTTAGTGTGTGAAGATTTGAAGAATAAATACCTTTTGAAGATTTTGTAGAAAACATCGGAATCAACAAGGGCAGTAAAAGTAACTTTTAATTACCCTTGACGAAGAACACGATGAACTGTGAAGAGTAGATTTAGAAGCTCATCAGTTCGGATCTTCCACGCCCTAACTTGGCAGAGGAAGACAGCTATGGTGGCGGCGGAGTGAAGAAATCCACAGCCGGCGCGAGTATGACGGCGACGAGGTCGAGGCAGTGAAGCTCTTCCACACTGGCGGTGATGGAAGTAGCGGCGACGCTAGGGTTTGAGAGCTCGAGCGAGGGAGTGAGGTCGAGCAGAGTAAAAACGAAGTGAGGAAGGGAGGGGGTATTTATACCAAAGTTATAACACCCACAATGCGTCTATATCTCCCACGTGTCGGGGCACGACTTAGAGGCATAGCCGCATGGTAGTTTTGTCGCAAGAGGGGTAATCTTCACACAATCCCATGTACTGAATAAGAAAGGGATAAAGAGTTGGCTTACAATCGCCACTTCACAAAAATAACAAGTTAAACATACATCATCCAGAATGCAATCAAGGTCCAACTATGGAACCAAAATAAAAGAAGAAAACCCCAAATGCTAGATCCCCGATCGTCCCAACTGGGCACCACTACTGATCAACCAGAAAAGACACAAAGCAACGATCAAGATCTTCAACGAGCTCCCACTTGAGCTCGGTTGCGTCACATGCACTGGTATCATCGACACCTGCAACTGTTTGGAAGTATTCGTGAGTCACGAGGACTCAGCAATCTCACACCTGCGAGATCAAGACTATTTAAGCTTATGGGTAGGAAAGGGGTAATGGGGTGGAGCTGCAGCAAGCACTAAGCATATATGGTGGCTGACATACGCAAATAAGAGTGAGAAGAGAAGCAACGCAACGGTCATGAAGCGAGAAGTGATCCTGAAACTACTTACGCACAACCATAACACAAGAACCGTGTTCACTTCCCGGACTCTACCGACAAGAGACCATCACGGCTACACACGCGGTTGATGCATTTTAATTAAGTCAAGTGTCAAGTTCTCTACAACCGGACAATAACAAATTCCCATCTGCCACATAACCACGGGCATGGCTTTCGAAAGTTTAAACCCTGCAGGGGTGCCCCAACTTAGCCCATCACAAGCTCTCACGGTCAACGAAGGATATTCCTTCTCCTGGGAAGACCCAATCAGTCTCGAAATCCCGGTTACAAGACATTTCGACAATGGTAAAACAAGACCAGCAAAGCCATCCGATGTTCCAATAATTCCAATAGGAGTCGCACGTATCTCGTTCTCAGGGCAACACCGGATGAGACTAGCTATGAGTAAAACCAGCCCTCAAGTTTCCTCGAGGTGGCTCCGTAGGCAGCTCAGTTCTGACCAACACTTAGAGAAGCACTGGCCCGGGGGGGGGTTAAAATAAAGATGACCCTCGGGTTGGCCGACCCAAGGGAAGGGTAATAGGTTGTTAGGCAAATGTAAAACCAAGGTTGGGCCTTGCTGGAGGAGTTTTATTCAAAGCGAACTGTCAAGTGTTTCCCATAACACCCAACCGCGTAAGGAACACAAAATCAAGGAACATAACACTGGTATGACGGAAACTAGGGCGGCAAGAGTGGAACAAAACACCAGGCATAAGGCTGAGTTGTCCACCCTTTACCAAGTGTATAGATGCATTAATTAAAATAAGAGGTATTGTGATATCCCAACATGGAACAAACTTCAACTTCACCTGCAACTAACAACACTATAAGAGGGGCTGAGCAAGAGCGGCAACATAGCCAAACAATGATTTCCTAGGAAGATGGGTTAGAGGCTATCATGGCAATATGGGAGGCATGATATAACAAGTGGTAGGTAGCGCGACATAATGATAGAGCGAACAACTAGCAAGCAAAGATAGAAGTGATTTCGAGGGTATGGTCATCTTGCCTGAGATCCCGCAAGGAAGAAGAACGAGTCCATGAAGAAGACAAACGGACATAGTCGAACGAATCCTCACAACTCCGGAACGAAACCGAAGCTAACGAGAGAAGCAACCCGGAAAGAAGAAAACAACATACTAAACAACCATCACATAAGAATGGCATGATGCGCAAACAAGTATGATGCATGTCCGGCTTAAAGAGGCATGGCATGGCAATATGCACAAACGATATTACAAATTAAGTGGAGCTCAATATGCAATGAGTTGCATATTCATGAAACACCACATTCAAACATTAGTTCACTCTCATTTATGTACGAAAAAATATTCAATGTTATTAAACATGGGAAGAGGTGAAGCATAATAAAACTACCTATCTAGGCAAGTTTAAATGAGGCCAGAACAACAAGCAACAAGTCCGAAAAATCCTCATGTGCATATTTTAGATTTGGTACTGTTCTGTCCTAAAGCATATTTTATAGTTGTTAAACATGCAAAGTAATGCTACCATGTTAAACTAGGCATTTTTCTACCCCATTTGCATATAAAGTTTATTTAAATCTGAGCTACGGTTAATTAGTTATGAAATAAAACATTTTAGCATGGCATTTAAGCAAATTAAACACAAACAGCATTTTAAGCATTTTTAACATGGATGAAAGTGGCATATTATGAAACTAGACGAAAATCTAAGCATTTTTCATATGTAATTTATTTTAATCCGATGCACGGTTTGAGAGTTATTAAATGCATGATGCTTGGGGTTTTTTTTGTAAAACTGCTAAACACCTAGAAATAGCTAAAACCGCAGACACTGGAAAAAACATGGCATGGGCCGAATCTAAAGCATGTTGGGCCAGCAGTAGGAAAAAAAAGGAGGGGCGCTGGGGAGGTCACCAATGGGCCAGGCCTAGCTGACAGAGGATGTCAGCGGCGCTGGCCGGGGAAGCGGTGCTGGGCCGCGGCTGGAGAGGATGTCGGCCCACACGCTGACCAACAGTCAACGCGACCACGAGCCGGTGAGCGGGACAAGGCCCTCTGCTCGACCCCGAGCCGAAGCATGGCGGCGGCGCCACCGGCTGCGGCTGGGTCTCCGGCGAGGCGCGAGGACAGCGGGGAGGCCGGGAACGGGCAGGACGACGGCGGGGCAACCAGATCCGGCGGCCATGGGGACCCTGTTCATGGCGGGAGAGAGAGAGAGATGTTAGAGGAAGGAGGAGAAGGAGGCAGCCAGGGCAGGAGGAGCAGGGCGGCAGGGTCCAGCCTGGGAGGTCCTCCGTCGGAGCTCAACGGCGATGAGGTCGCCGGTGGCGGGGTCGGCGAGGCGGCGGCGCTGGAGAGGAGGCCGAGGCGATCGGTGGCGGCTCGGGAGCAGCGAGGTGCAGGAGGGAGGCGGCGGTGCTCGCACGGGCCTCGTAGCCCAGATCAGGGCCCGGGCGGGCCTAGCACGGGCCTGGCAGCGTGGGACGGTGGGAGGTGGCGGTTGCGGAGTGGAGGAAGCTGGCGGCGGCGTAGTTCTCGAGGAAAACACTAGGGTTTCCAGATGAGGAAGGCTAGGGCGTCCATATATAGCAGGTTTCCTAGGGTTTGAGGTCTAGGGGGTTTTGCACCCTCCGATGCCGATCGGACAACACCGGTTGCAAGGGGGGTTAGATGGGTTTAGCTGGGCTGGATTAGGGGGATGTGAAGAGTGGGTTGAGTTGAGAGGAGAGAGACGGAAATGCACCCCGGCAAGGTTTTCGGAGACCGAAAACGTCCGACGATAGACCGGCTATACTGCCACTATAGTTATCCGTTGGGGCGTCAAACGGACTCCGAATGCGATGAAACTTGGCAGGCAGTCTACCTACAGCATAACACCGCATGCCAACTTTCAACCCATTCCGAGAACATTTTCCGACCACTTATAAAATACTATTTCGGGTGTGCCGCGGGCATGTGCAAGTGTGTCTGGGCTTAGAACGGACAACGGAAAGAACGGGGAGACCGCGACGGATGCAAGTTTTGAAAACATGCAGATGCAATGCGGATGATGACATGGCAAGATACAACATGCAAGCGAATGGCAAGGCAACAACGGCGAATAAGTGGGAGACACCTGGCGCATCGGTCTTGGGGTGTCACAGAAGTGAACAACTGCTTGATAACCCACAAGTATAGGGGATCGCAACAGTTTTCAATAAGTAAGAGTGTCGAACCCAATGAGGAGCTAAAGGCAGAACAAATATTTCCTCAAGTTCTATCGACCACCGATACAACTCTACGCACGCTTGATGTTCGCTTTACCTAGAACAAGTATGAAACTAGAAGTACTTTGTAGGTGTTGTTGGATAGGTTTGCAAGATAATAAAGATTACGTAAATAAAAAGTAGGGGCTGTTGTAAGTAAAAAAGCAATAAAGTAAATATAGCGAGTGTGGAAAAGTGGTGGTAGGAGTTGCGAAATTTCTCCTTAAGCAATTGACTACTTTACTAGACCGATAGCAAGCATTTTTCATATGTAATTTATTTTAATCCGATGCACGGTTTGAGAGTTATTAAATGCATGATGCTTGGGTTTTTTTTGTAAAACTGCTAAACACCTAGAAATAGCTAAAACCGCACACACTGGAAAAAACATGGCATGGGCCGAATCTAAAGCATGTTGGGCCAGCAGTAGGAAAAAAAAGGAGGGGCGCTGGGGAGCTCACCAATGGGCCAGGCCTAGCTGACAGAGGATGTCAGCGGCGCTGGGCCGGGGAAGCGGTGCTGGGCCGCGGCTGGAGAGGATGTCGGCCCACACGCTGACCAACAGTCAACGCGACCACGAGCCGGTGAGCGGGACAAGCCCCTCTGCTCGACCCCGAGCCGGAGCATGGCGGCGGCGCCACCGGCTGCGGCTGGGTCTCCGGCGAGGCGCGAGGACAGCAGGGAGGCCGGGAACGGGCAGGACGACGGCGGGGCAACCAGATCCGGCGGCCATGGGGACCCTGTTCATGGCGGGAGAGAGAGAGATGTTAGAGGAAGGAGGAGAAGGAGGCAGCCAGGGCAGGAGGAGCAGGGCGGCAGGGTCCGGCCTGGGAGGTCCTCCGTCGGAGCTCAACGGCGATGAGGTCGCCGGTGGCGGGGTCGGCGAGGCGGCGGCACTGGAGAGGAGGCCGAGGCGATCGGTGGCGGCTCGGGAGCAGCGAGGTGCAGGAGGGAGGCGGCGGTGCTCGCACGGGCCTCGTAGCCCAGATCAGGGCCCGGGCGGGCCTAGCACGGGCCTGGCAGCGTGGGACGGTGGGAGGTGGCGGTTGCGGAGTGGAGGAAGCTGGCGGCGGCGTAGTTCTCGAGGAAAACACTAGGGTTTCCAGATGAGGAAGGCTAGGGCGTCCATATATAGCAGGTTTCCTAGGGTTTGAGGTCTAGGGGGTTTTGCACCCTCCGATGCCGATCGGACAACACCGGTTGCAAGGGGGGTTAGATGGGTTTAGCTGGGCTGGATTAGGGGGATGTGAAGAGTGGGTTGAGTTGAGAGGAGAGAGACGGAAATGCACCCCGGCAAGGTTTTCGGAGACCGAAAACGTCCGACGATAGACCGGCTATACTGCCACTATAGTTATCCGTTGGGGCGTCAAACGGACTCCGAATGCGATGAAACTTGGCAGGCAGTCTACCTACAGCATAACACCGCATGCCAACTTTCAACCCATTCCGAGAACATTTTCCGACCACTTATAAAATACTATTTCGGGTGTGCCGCGGGCATGTGCAAGTGTGTCTGGGCTTAGAACGGACAACGGAAAGAACGGGGAGACCGCGACGGATGCAAGTTTTGAAAACATGCAGATGCAATGCGGATGATGACATGGCAAGATACAACATGCAAGCGAATGGCAAGGCAACAACGGCGAATAAGTGGGAGACACCTGGCGCATCGGTCTTGGGGCGTCACAGAAGTGAACAACTGCTTGATAACCCACAAGTATAGGGGATCGCAACAGTTTTCAATAAGTAAGAGTGTCGAACCCAATGAGGAGCTAAAGGCAGAACAAATATTTCCTCAAGTTCTATCGACCACCGATACAACTCTACGCACGCTTGATGTTCGCTTTACCTAGAACAAGTATGAAACTAGAAGTACTTTGTAGGTGTTGTTGGATAGGTTTGCAAGATAATAAAGATTACGTAAATAAAAAGTAGGGGCTGTTGTAAGTAAAAAAGCAATAAAGTAAATATAGCGAGTGTGGAAAAGTGGTGGTAGGAGTTGCGAAATTTCTCCTTAAGCAATTGACTACTTTACTAGACCGATAGCAAGCATTTTTCATATGTAATTTATTTTAATCCGATGCACGGTTTGAGAGTTATTAAATGCATGATGCTTGGGTTTTTTTTGTAAAACTGCTAAACACCTAGAAATAGCTAAAACCGCACACACTGGAAAAAACACGGCATGGGCCGAATCTAAAGCATGTTGGGCCAGCAGTAGGAAAAAAAAGGAGGGGCGCTGGGGAGCTCACCAATGGGCCAGGCCCAGCTGACAGAGGAGGTCAGCGGCACTGGGCCGGGGAAGCGGTGCTGGGCCGCGGCTGGACAAGATGCCGGCCCACGCGCTGACCCACAGTCAATGCGACCACGAGCCGGTGAGCGGGACAAGCCCCTCTGCTCGACCCCGAGCCGGGGCATGGCGGCGGCGCCACCGGCTGCGGCTGGGTCTCTAGCGAGGCGCGAGGACGGCGGGGAGGCCGGGAACGGGCAGGACGACGGCGGGGCAACCAAATCCGGCGGCCATGGGGACCCTGTTCATGGCGAGAGAGAGAGAGAGAGAGAGAGAGAGAGAGAGAGATGTTAGAGGAAGGAGGAGAAGGAGGCAGCCAGGACAGGAGGAGCAGGGTGGCAGGGTCCGGCCTGGGAGGTCCTCCGTCGAAGCTCGACGGCGATGAGGTTGCCGGTGGCGGGGTCGGTGAGGCGGAGGCGCTGGAGAGGAGGCCGAGGCGATCGGCGGTGGCTCGGGAGCAGCGAGGTGCAGGAGGGAGGCGGCGGCGCTCGCGCGGGCCTCGTAGCCCAGATCAGGGCCCGGGCGGGCCTGGCACGGGCCTGGCGGCGTGGGATGGTGGGAGGTGGTGGTTGCGGAGTGGAGGAAGCTGGCGGCGGTGCAGTTCTCAAGGAAAACACTAGGGTTTCTAGATGAGGAAGGCTAGGGCATCCATATATAGCAGGTTTCCTAGGGTTTGAGGTCTAGGGGGGGTTTGGACCCTCCGATGCCGATCGGACGACACCGGTCGCAAGGGGGGTTAGATGGGTTTAGCTGGGCTGGATTAGGGGGATGTGAAGAGTGGGTTGAGTTGAGAGGAGAGAGACGGAAATGCACCCCGGCAAGGTTTTCGGAGACCGAAAACGTCCGACGATAGACCGGCTATACTGCCACTATAGTTATCCGTTGGGGCGTCAAACGGACTCCGAATGCGATGAAACTTGGCAGGCAGTCTACCTATAGCATAACACCGCATGCCAACTTTCAACCCATTCCGAGAACATTTTCCGACCACTTATAAAATACTATTTCGGGCGTGCCGCGGGCGTGTGCAAGTGTGTCTGGGATTAGAACGGACAACGGAAAGAACGGGGAGACCGCGACGGATGCAAGTTTTGAAAACATGTAGATGCAATGCGGATGATGACATGGCAAGACACAACATGCAAGCGAATGACAAGGCAACAACGGCGAATAAGTGGGAGACACCTGGCGCATCGGTCTTGGGGCGTCACAGAAGTGAACAACTGCTTGATAACCCACAAGTATAGGGGATCGCAACAGTTTTCGATAAGTAAGAGTGTCGAACCCAATGAGGAGCCAAAGGCATAACAAATATTTCCTCAAGTTCTATCGACCACCGATACAACTCTACGCACGCTTGATGTTCGCTTTACCTAGAACAAGTATGAAACTAGAAGTACTTTGTAGGTGTTGTTGGATAGGTTAGCAAGATAATAAAGATTACGTAAATAAAAAGTAGGGGCTGTTGTAAGTAAAAAGCAATAATGTAAATATAGCGAGTGTGGAAAAGTGGTGGTAGGAGTTGCGAAATTTCCCCTTAAGCAATTGAATACTTTACTAGACCGATAGCAAGTATTATGTGGGAGAGGCCACTACTAGCATGTCATCCCTGACTTGGAATTCTATGCACTTATGATTGGAACTATTAGCAAGCATCCGCAACTACTAACGTTCATTAAGGTAAAACCCAACCATATCATTAAGATATATTGGTCCCCCTTCAATCCCGTATGCATCAATTTCTATGCTAGGTTGAAGCTTCTGTCACTCTTGCCCTCGAATACATAGTCCTATCAACATACAACTAACCCTAGTGTGTGATCCACGTGCGCACTCATATGATGGGCACCAAATGACAGCAACACAACCACAAGCAAATTAAATCAATCATAGCAATTCATGAACCACCGATAGGACAACGAAAATCTACTCAGACATCATAGGATGGCAACACATCATTGGATAATAATATGAAGCATAAAGCACCATGTTCAAGTAGAGGGTACAGCGGGTTGCGGGAGAGTGGACCGCTGTAGATAGAGGGGGAAGGTGATGGAGATGTTGGTGAAGATGGCGGAGGTGTTGGTGAAGATCGCGGTGATGATGATGATGATGATGATGATGGCCACGGCAGCGTTCCGGCGCCACCGGAAGAGAAGGGGAGCGGGGGCCCTTCGTCTTCTTCTTCCTTGACCTCCTCCCTAGATAGGAGAAGGATTTCCCCTCTGGTCCTTGGCCTCCATGGCATGGGAGGGGCGAGAGCCCCTTCAAGATTGGATCTATCTCTCTGTCTCTCTCTGTTTCCGCGTTCTGTTCTGCTGCCCTTTCACCGTTTCGTATATATATGGAGATCCGTAACTCCGATTGGACCGAAACCTTCGCCGTAATTTTTTTAACAAAAATTAGCTTTCTTGCGGCCGAAGAAGGGCATCAACTGCCTTACAGGTGGACCACGAGGGTCAGGGGCACGCCTAGGAGGGTGGAGCGCGCCCCCCTACCTCGTGCCCACCTCGGACACCGTTTCGCGTTGATCTTTCTCCCAGATTTTCCAAATATTCCAAAAATAAGCTCCGTCCGTTTTTATCCCGTTTGGATTCCGTTTGATATGGATATTCTGCAAAACATAAAACATGCAACAGACAGGAGCTGGCACTGGGCACTGGATCAATATGTTAGTCCCAAAAATAATATAAAAAGTTGCCAAAAGTATATGAAAGTTGTAGAATATTGGCATGGAACAATCAAAAATTATAGATACGACGGAGACATATCAGCATCCCCAAGCTTAATTCATGCTCGTCCTCGAGTAGGTAAATGATAAAAAAAGTTAATTTTTGATGTGGAATGCTACCTAGCATAATCTTGATCACATATCTAATCATGGCATGAATATTAAGACACGAGTGATTCAAAGCAATAGTCTATCATTTGACATAAAAACAATAATACTTCAAGCCCACTAATAAAGCAATCATGTCTTTTCAAAATAACAAGGCCAAAGAAAGTTATCCCTACAAAATCATATAGTCTGGCTATGCTCCATCTTCACCACACAAAATATTCACATCATGCACAACCCCGATGACAAGCCGAGCAATTGGTTCATACTTTTTAACGCGCTTTAGCATTTTCAACCGTCACGCAATACCTGAGCGTGAGCCATGGATATAGCACTATAGGTGGAATAGAATGGTGGTTGTGGGGAAGAAAAAAAGGAGAAGATAGTCTCACATCAACTAGGCGTATCAACGGGCTATGGAGATGCCCATCAATAGATATCAATGTGAGTGAGTAGGGATTGCCATGCAACGGATGCACTAAGAGCTATAAGTGTATGAAAGCTCATACTGAAAACTAAGTGGGTGTGCATCCAACTTGCTTGCTCATGAAGACCTCGGGCGTTTGAGGAAGCCCATCATCGGAATATACAAGCCAAGTTCTATAATGAAAAATTCCCACTAGTATATGAAAGTGATAGCTCAAGAGACTCTCTATATGAAGAACATGGTGCTACTTTGAAGCACAAGTGTGGTAAAAGGATAGTAACATTGCCCCTTCTCTCTTTTTCTCTCATTTTTTTAGGGCCTTCTATTTTTTGTCCTTTCTCTTTTTTTTCTTTTTTCGTGTGGAGTCTCATCCCGACTTGTGGGGGAATCATAGTCTCCATCATTCTTTCCTCACTGGGGCAATGCTCTAGTAATGATCATCATCACACTTTTATTTACTTACAACTCGATATTACAACTCAATATCTAGAACAAAGATATGACTCTATATGAATGCCTCTGGCGGTGTACCGGGATGTGCAATGATCTAGCGTAGCAATGACATCAAAAAACGGACAAGCCATGAAAACATCATGCTAGCTATCTTACGATCATCCAAAGCAATATGACAATGAATGATCAAGTCATGTATATGATGATGATGGAAGTTGCATGGCAATATATCTCGGAATGGCTATGGAAATGCCATGATAGGTAGGTATGGTGGCTGTTTTGAGGAGAAAGTATATGGTGGGTTTATGGTACCGGCGAAAGTTGCGCGATACTAGAGAGGCTAGCAATGATGGAAGGGTGAGAGTGCGTATAATCCATGGACTCAACATTAGTCATAAAGAACTCACATACTTATTGCAAAAGTTTATTAGCCCTCGAAGCAAAGTACTACTATGCATGCCCCTAGGGGGATAGATTGGTAGGAAAAGACCATCGCTCGTCCCCGACCGCCACTCAAAAGGAAGACAATCAATAAATACCTCATGCTCCGACTTCGTTACATAACGGTTCACCATACGTGCATGCTACGGGAATCACAAACCTCAACACAAGTATTTATACTAATCCACAACTACCCACTAGCATGACTCTAAAATCACCATCTTTATATCGCAAAACTATTGCAAGCAATCAAACATATCATATTCAGTGATCTACAAGTTTATGTAGGATTTTATGACTAACCATGTGAATGACCAGTTCCTGTCATCTCTCTAAATATATATAAGTGAAGCAAGAGAGTTTAATTATTACTACAAAAGATATGCCCACGCTCTAAAAAATCTAAGTGAAGCAAAAGAGCATTCTACAAATGGTGGTTGTCTAAGTGAAGAGAAACAGGTAATCCAAACTTCAAATGATATAAGTGAAGCACATGAAGCATTCTATAAAGCCATACTCAAAAGATATAAGTGAAGTGCATAGAGCATTCTATAAATCAACCAAGGAATACCTCATACCAGCATGGTGCATAAAAGAAAAATGAAAACTAAATGCAAAAGACGCTCCAAGATTGCACATATCGCATGAACGAAACGAATCCGAAAACATACCGATACTTGTTGAAGAAAGAGGGGATGCCTTCCGGGGCATCCCCAAGCTTAGACGCTTGAGTCTCCTTGAATATTTACTTGGGGTGCCTCGGTCATCCCCAAGCTTGAGCTCTTGCCTCTCTTCCTTCTTCTCAAATCGAGACCTTCTCGATCATCGAACACTTCATCCACATAAAACTTCAACAGAAAACTCGGTAAGATCCGTTAGTATAATAAAGCAAATCACTACTCTAAGTACTGTTACAAACCAATTCATATTTTGTTTTTGCATTGTTTATACTGTAATATAACTTTTTCATGGCTTAATCCACATACATGAATTGATAGTTTCATCAAAACGAGCAAACTATGCATCAAAAACAGAATCTGTCTAAAACAGAACAGTCTGTAATAATCTAAACATTCACCATAATTATAAAACTTTAAAAATTCCACAAAAATTAGTAAAAATAAAAAAAATTGTATATAAAGACAGTGCAAAAAGAATCAGAACCATTTGACGTTCCAGCTAAAAATGTAAAATCGCGCACTACAGACAAAGTTTCTGTCCTGCACCGTACAGACCATCAAGCAAATGTAAACATCCTAAAGGCAAACCTTGGCACATTATTTTTATAATACAATGGAATTGTACAAGGGGATCATTATTTTTGTTGAAAAGTTTCTGTAATCAAGATTCACAAAGTTGTCATGAGCATGAACAAAGTTCAAGGAGCTCTCCCACTTCAACAATGATTGTCTTTCTCACTTTCACTTTCCTTTTTGAAAAAGTTTTGGGTTCCCCTCTTTATTTTTGTTGTTTTTAAACTATATGAAAGCACTCAACAGAAATAAATGACTCTCTAAAACTTCCGGGTTGTCTCCCTGACAGCGCTTTCTTTAAAGTCATTAAGCTAGGCATATAGTGCTCAAGTAGTGAATCCATCCGGATCCCAAGGTATACAAAGCCAATTTTAATTAACAATGATTTGTAATTTAATAGTGAGCACAAAGCAACATATATCATGTAACAACGAAGTCTAATTCTCTTCCTATGCATCGTCATGTCATAAAAGAACAATTCATGCACACATAGTAAAGGCCAATGCATAGTATAAACAGTTTCTTGCAATTTTGTTGTATTGGAAACATAAAGAGGCGGAGATGTAGTTCCTCTCTCATAATAATTGCAAATAGGAGCAGCAAGCACATGCATATTATATCTATCAAAATCATCATGTGTAATAGTAAAACTCAACCCATCAATATAATCCTTAATAAGGGTAAACTTCTCCGATATAGTGTAGTTTGGAGAATTCAAAAAGATAATAGGACTATCATGCGTGGGTGAAATAGCAATAATTTCATGTTTAACATAAGGAACTATAGCAAGTTCATCTCCATAAGCATAATTCATATTGGCATCTTGGCCACAAGCATAGCAAGCATCATCAAAAAGGATCATAACAATCATCATAGCAATCATCCTTCGGTAAGCACGAAGGGAAATTAAACAATGTATGAGTTGGAGGGTTACTCTCATTAGAAGGTGGGCACGGGTAGCTAATCCGCTCTTCCTCCTTTTGTTCTTCGCTCTCCTCATCATCTTTTTCATCCAATGAGCTCACGGTTTCATCAACTTCTTCTTCCAGAGATTCCTGCAAAATATTAGTCTCTTCTTGGACAGCGGAGACTTGCTCCATAAGTGCTTTAATATCGGAATTGTATTCATAATTCTCATAGCAATATTTGAGCATAGCTAAATTTTCAGGTCTATCAACAGCATCATCAAAATCTTCAAACTCTTTAAACATAGATTCAATTTCATAATCACCCATAAAAGCAACAAATTCTTCTATTTGTTCCACATCATAGTAATCATATATACCATTAGCATAAGAAGCTAAGGTTTTATTATCATTAAATTTGCATGAAAAGGGAAGGTGTGGAGCCTTCATCCCAGAGCAACAAGTATAATCATACCTCAAGCATAGTTGCCTAGTACCACTTTAATATATGAATTTGATCCCATAATAGTTTCCCTTTTTGAGTCAAGCGATAATCCCTAAAGTATTCACGTTGATCCAACGTTACTCCCATTACATAATTGAATGGGGTTTTCTCAGGATTATTAAAGTAGTACATAATATCTTTCACATAACCAGCATCGAGGGTTTTAGGAGGTTCCTCATCTCCATGAGCAACAAGTACACCTAATTTTTTTGGTATTTTGTGTTCCAAAATGAGTGAAACCACGAACCTTGAAAAGGTTAAGCCATATCGAGAAAAGAATACAACGGAGATGACGAAGTTGAAAACACTCTGTTAGAAAAGAGGGACAAGGAAGAACAGCTTTGGGCAGCACTCCGATTGAAAAGAGATGCAAGAAAAGATAACTAGAAAAACTTTAAAAGGGGCACGACACTCCGGTTAAACGGATAAGCAAGGAGAAGAACATAATCTCTGACAAAACAAGATGATGGGTTTAAAAGAGCAACATCACGATGCCTCCGGAAGAAATGAGAGGGTGGAATGAATGAACAGAGGAGAAAACAATATCTTCTACCTCGAATGAGCTTGAAAGCATCTTTATGAGAAGGGTCTAATGGAGTTGTTGGAACACCAACAATGATAGGATAAGCTTGAAATGGGCTTATGGAAAGCATCTCAAATTATGAGGTGACAACCTGCCACTCACGGAAAAAGATTTGATTGATAAGAACAAGGAGACGAGAAGCTTATCTCCCCGGGAGGATAATGAAGAACTTGGGTCACTTATAATCACCATAATTAGCAACACTCCTTAGGGAAGGCTTTAAGGTGAAATATAGCCCAAGATAACTCCAATGACGAGATTAATGGACTTAAAATATCTCATTCTTAACAACAAGTGAATCATGAAACATGAACTCAAATTATCAAGAATGACATAATACCACCTCCAATGATACGGAAGAAAGAATTGCACTCTGAATTACAATATGGAGAAAAGCTTGAGCTTCTTGGGAAAGAATCTCGATGAGAAAGTTGGAGAAGGAATTAAATCCTTGATGGACCATTATGTAGAACCTCCATGAAGAACTCCGTTAAACAAAAGAATGATCAAATGGAAAGAAAGGGTAGTTGAAAACACAAGGTGGAGCCTTGTAAAGATTTAGATAGATCTCCGTGATTACATAGTTGAAAGAGGTTGGAACCCCGGGAAAAAGATAAAATAAAACAAATGAAACCGAGAATTTGAAGGGCCTCTGGAATAAAGAATTAATCATTAGGATGAAACAAGAATAAGAATTATATTATGCTTATCCTTCACCAATTTAAATTGATGACAAGCAACGGATCGCATATGACTTATTCTCGTAGAAAGGATTAAGATAGATATAGCGCAAACATGAGAAGGTTTTCAATGAACCACTGGTAGAATTGAAACCACGAATGAATTGATATGATAACAAGGTAAGAAGAATCTTGAACGAACCACCGTAAGAATTGAAAAGAGCCTATAAAACATGAAGACACACCGGGAAGGATTAGCAAATAAACGAAAATGCTTGAGAGAATTTAGATATAAGAGAACGAAGGGATCACGAGCCGATTAAAGATCACTTGAACGAAGCACCGGTAGAATTTGGAGAATGATAGCTGAAAGCTGAGAATGAATAAATCTTAGATGATGGGCTCCGGATGAACAAACTGAAATGGCTCCTGAATTGCTCCGGATGGATAAAAAGAATTCTCACAATCAAACAATTATGAGAGGATGACCTCGAATTAGAACCACGATTCTCTGAGAGAACGGATAAGATATGGAGGTAAAACTCTTCTTCGGTCTTCAAAATCCGAGAATGACGACGAGAACACCACCATGTATTGTTGAGATACACCGGAAGAATCAAAAGCCAAGAGGTTGAGCCAACGATGAAAAGAATTTGACAGATCTTGAAGAAGACATATGACTGATGATAACTCATTCTTACGTCAAACTTCGAAAGGAATTCGAGAATACCTCCAGGAAAATAAGAAGAGTCAGGTAAGATCCTGGGAAAAGACCTGTGGGTTAGGGCCCACTCAAAAGAAACACCGTTGAGGGATTTAAAAGAGAGAATGCATCGGTTGAATTAAATGGCTTGAATGAGATAAACAACCTCGAAATAGGTTGAACGGATCTTGAATGACAAGACGAGCCTTTTGAGAAAGCTTTGAGCACACCGGAACAAATGAATAGTGAGAAGTGAATTGTTATGAGGTACACCGGTATGAGAAGGCATTGAAATGAGGAAAGGGGTAAGATCAACAAAGCTTGACTTGAAACCACCGGAGAAGATAAAAGAAAGAAGAATGATGAACTAGAAGCTCCGTTAGTATCTTCATGAGAATCACCGGATAAGAACATTGAAGGAAAAGAATGGAGAGGCTTCACATCAGTAAGATGGATACTCGATTAAGAAATCTGAGTCCTTGAAGAAAACAAGGGAGGGAGGGCGGGAAAACAAAGGCAACTTGGAGACGGATGAAACAAACACCGTTGAGAAGAACTGATACTTGATCTTGCGGTTGTTGAAATGATCGGATCCACTTGAAGAGAAACACACCGGTTGAAAAGAATTGACATGAAAATCCCGATTATCAAGAAGGATTAGTATTCACATAGAGATATGAGAACACCGCTTAGGGAAGGTATGGAATCAACACTTGACATTGAAGCAACTCGAATACCACAACTCAAAACAAAACAAAGGATTGGCTTGCAGAATAAGCCGGAACAAACATATGATAGAGATTTCGTCCGAAGTTTTCGTGGTGGGGCCTACACAGGCTCGATCGTACAGCACCCTAATGTACAAGGCACTGCACATGACATACGAAGCGTCCCCGAGTCGGCATAGCCAAGGACTCTTTAAGACACAACAAGACCACTGTAAAACCAACCGTGAATAGGCGGACCACTAGACGTCGAACCCCAATTTCATATCATACATCTGTCGGAAATATATCCTAAGAGCTACTTGAATTCCCATTTATAAACTCCCGAAATTTATCGGTTATGCAATCAGGTGTTGGGGATACAAGGGAAGCATAATATCTCACCCAAAACTAGCAAATCCTACATCCAGCTGTATCCATCCTTCACAACATAACCAAGAAACCTTCGAAAATCATCTACCTCAACCTTCGAAAAGCATCTGTTATACGAGTTATGGCAATACTCCCGAACTCCCGCCCCAGTACTGGGTGGCGTCGAGGTTATCTCACCAACGAACTGCATAAAAGAGATTTTCGATGTCGGCGTACTAAACTCAGGTATTCCAGAACTGCAACGATAAAATTGTGACGACAACACCTCGGAGCTCAACTCCCCGGGACACTGCCACAACCCCTAAATGACAGGAGGCACCAAGAACAATGTTCTCGTCACAAATCCATCAGAACGATTCCAAGATACCCGCGTGATCCAAAAAAATTTTTTAGTGAAATTTGAGAAGAGAAGAGTCGAAACTCTACGTCAGGATGCCTTACCAGAGCGATGAGGAGACTGGGGAGTAAAAAGAATTCCTAAACTCTCCGATATATAATTCCTAAATGACTCAAAACTTTTTTTCTAGACTCAACTCAGCTGCTAAAAACGATCAAGCAATGGGGCTCCTAAGGTCGGGGAAGGCTCTGATTACCAACTTGTAACGCCCTCGATGCGGCTATAGCTCCCACGTGCCGAGGCACCACTTAGAGGCATAACCGCATTGAAAGCAATATCGCAAGTTAGGCAATCTTCACAACATCCCATGTAATATAGATAATAAAAGGGGAGATACATAGTTGGCTTACACTCGCCACGTCAAGCAAAGTACATAAATAGCATTACAACATTCAAACTCTCATGGCCCGACTACGGCGCCAAAATGAAAGATAAACCCAACATGCGACACGGTCCCGATCACCCCAACTGGGCACCAATACTGATCAACGGGGAAAGACACGTAGTAACAGCGTGAGTCCTCGTCGAACTCCCACGTGAGCTCAAGCGCGTCATCTGGAACGGAATCATCAGGACCTGCACCTGGTTTGGAAGTAATCTGTGAGCCACAGGGACTCAGCAATCTCGCACCCTCGCGATAAGTTATAATATATGTGGAGCTGCGGCAAGCGACTAGCATTTATGGTGGCTAACCTGTTCGCAAAAGAGAGCGAGAAGAGGAGGCAAAGCGCGAGCAAGTAACTAGAGGTCAACCTGCGGCAAGCATTACTCCAACACCGTGTTCACTTCCCGGACTCCGCCGAGAAGAGACCATCACGGTAACTCACACAGTTGATTTATTTTAATTAAGTTAAGGTTCAAGTTATCTACAACCGGACATTAACAAATTCCCATCTGCCCATAACTGCGGGCACGGCTTTCGAAAGTTCAAATCCCTGCAGGGGAGTCCCAACTTAGCCCATGACAAGCTCTCACGGTCAACAAAGGAATAGACCTTCTCCCGAGACATTCCGATCAGACTCGGTATCCCGGTTCTACAAGACACTTCGACAAGTTAAAACAAATCCAGCGACACCGCCCCAATGTGCCGACAAATCCCGATAGAAGCTGCACATATCTCGTTTTCAGGGCACACTCAGATGAGACATCCTACGAGTAAAACCAACCCTCAAGTTGCCCCAAGGTGGCCCCGCAGTCTACTCGGTCGGACCAACACTCAGAGGAGCACTGGCCCGGGGGGGTTTAAAATAAGATGACCCTCGGGCTCCGGAAACCCAAGGGAAAAAAGAGGCTAGGTGGAAAATGGTAAAACCAAGGTTGGGCATTGCTGGAAAAGCTTTAATCAAGGCGAACTATCAAGGGGTTCCCATTATAACCCAACCGCATAAGGAACGCAAAATCCGGAAACATAACACCGATATGACGGAAACTAGGGCGGCAAGAGTGGAACAAAACACTAGGCGAGAGGCTGAGCCTTCCACCCTTTACCAAGTATATAGATGCATTAGATAACAAGGCAATATAATGATATCCCAACAAGTAAATAATGTTCCAACAAGGAACGGTCTCCAATCTTCACCTGCAACTAGCAACGCTATAAGAGGGGCTGAGCAAAGCGGTAACATAGCCAATCAACGGAGGTTTGACAAGGAAATTTGGGAGGCATGATGAGCAATTGGTAGGCATCGTAGAATAGGCATAGCAAAAGAGCGAGCATCTAGCAAAGCAAAGATAGTAGTGATTTCGAGGGTATGATCATCTTGCCTGCACGGTTGTCAGAGTTGACTGGATCCTCGAAAGCAAACTCAACGGGCTCCTCGTTAGCAAACTCGTCGCCCGGCTCTACCCAAACAAGACAAACAAGCAACAAGGACACAATCAACCACGTGCAAGGATCAAACAATATGATGCAAAGATGGTATGCTATGCGGGATGCGATATGGGATGCATATGCAAGATTTGACAAGAAATGAATGAACCTGGCATCAACTTGGGAATCCAAGTGTGCCACTGGAAAGATGAGATGAAATCGCTTGAAAACGATATAAAGAACACCGGAATCGGAGTTACGGTTTGGAAATGGCAAGCAATTCAAATATGGCACCGGTCTGCGATATACAGCAAGTAGCCATGTAAATGCAACAAGATGAACAGGCTACAGCACCCAAACATGGCATCAAAATACATGGCAGGGATCCATTCATGATGCTTAACAAAAGACTAGCACTGAGCTACGGCCAATTCATCCATTAACAGGTTCAAACAAGCATGGCAAAAATGCATTTGGCAAACAAATTTCAGACTTAGTGAAATTAACACTTGTCTGGAATTTCAGATCAGGTAGCACACTTTGGAGCATGAAAACTATATGCTACAGGACCTTAACATGGCAAAGTAAAGCATGGCATGGAGCTACTCAAATAGCTTAATAAACGTCCCTTAGTGACCTTGAGCCAAAAGGGATCATAAAATACAATTGCGAGCATGTGAACATGGCAAAAACATAATCAGTTCTCAGACTTAGTGAAAACTGGAGCATGTAGAAATAGATATCAAGTAGGCATATTTACGAACTCGATGCACTCACTACAGAGCAAATCATGGCAATCTAAGCATACACCCGTCAACAATACACAAAATACAAGCTAGGCATGGCAAGAACAAAAACATAGCATCCACGGATCAACTACAACATCCTCGGCAAATTCGCTAACAAGTAGACAATCTGCTCAGATTCACAAAATGACAAAAGTAGAGCCCGATTGACTCAAGCTAGGGTGCTCCATAATTGCAAACAAAGACATGGATGGATAGAGAACTACAAAATTAACAAAACATACTTACTGATCATCCTCAAAAGAGGCACGGATCACTAGGAAACAACATGAACATATGGCATATTGAGATAAACAGCTCAAGGACTTAGTGGAAATGCCAAGTCCCTGAAATCAGCATTAACGAATGAACCACTTTGCAAGCTTGTTCTAGTCACCACACACATCACAAAATACATGGGTTGCACCTCTGGATAGATGGCAAAACATATAACAAAACTCATGTAGAGCTCAGGGGCATATCATGCACACATTAATCATGGCAAAAATGACAAATATCTAATTGGAGCAGCAGAGTTGACAATTATCTTAAATAGCATTCTTACAATAGCATTTCGGGCATCAAGACGAACTCAAATGAAAATGATGCAATGAGATGAAATGATGTGCTCTCTGAGGCGAACATTTTGATATGCTATATGCCGAAAATGGAGCTACGGATGCAAAGTTACGATGCGATGAATATAGCCAAAATAATTACGGTTTTGGGCAAAAAGTCTAACCCGAGACGAATCTCAGATCTAGATCCGGCCGGCGCACTTTACGAGGATCGCCGGAAATCACGCCGGAGACGGAGGAGGCCGGCCGTAGAGGAACTTGGGCGTGGAGGAGGAGGCCGGAGAGAGGCCGGGCGGCGGCGTGGCCGGCGGAGGAGCTCGCGGGACGGGGCGGCGCGCCGGCGACGGCTTGCGGCGCCGGGCGGCGTTGTCGGCGCACCGGCCGGCGCGGGCGAGGTCGCCGCGTGGGAGGAAGACGAGGCAGGCGGCGGCGCGGCGCTCGGGGTCGCTCCGGGCCGGGAGGGCCCCGCCTGGGCCCCGGCGGGCCGGCGCGGCGATGTGGGGCGCCGCGGGCAGCGGCGAACTGGGCGGTGACACGTGGCGTCGGTGGGCGGGCCGGACACGTCCGTCGGCGGATTTTTTTTGTCCGGCGGCGGCGGATGGAATGGATCTAGGGTTAGGGGATAGTGGAACCACGAATTTCGGAGGGTGGTCTTTATATAGAGGTAGAGGGAGCTAGGAGTGTCCAAATGAGGTGCGGTTTTCGGCCACGCGATCATGATCGAACGCTCTAGATGATGGAGAGGGTTTTGGTGGGTTTTGGGCCAACTTGGAGGGGTGTTGGGCTGCAACACACATGAGGCCTTTTCGGTCCCTCGTTTAACCCTTGGAGCATTAAACGAAGTCCAAATGGTACGGAACCTGATAGGCGGTCTATCGGTAGTAAACCAAGGCCGCTTGGCAAGTCTCGGTCCAATCCGGAAATGTTTAATCCCACACACGAAAGAAAGGTAGAAATGACCACCGGAGGAGAACGGAGCGCCGGAATGCAAAACGGACAACGGGAAAAAGGCTCGGATGCATGAGACAAACATGTATGCAAATGCAATGCGCATGATGACATGATATGCAATGCATGACATGCAAGCAATGACAACGCAACAACAGCGAATAACTGGAGGACACCTGGCACATCGGTCTCGGGGCGTTACAACACTCCACCACTATGAGAGGATCTCGTCCCGAGATCTAGAATGGCACCGGAGGAACAACGAAAAAGAAAGAGAAGAGGTAAAGCTAAGTTGCTTCTTTGACAAATGAGTGAAACCACGAACCTTAAAAAGGTTATGCCATATCGAGAAAATAATACAACGGAGATGACGAAGTTGAAAACACTCCGTTAGAAAAGAGGGAAAAGGAAGAACAGCTTTGGGCACTCCGGTTGAAAAGAGATGCAAGAAAAGATAAGTAGAAAAACTTTAAAAGGGGCACGACACTCCAGTTAAACGGATAAGCAAGGAGAAGAATATAATCTTTGACAAAACAATATGATGGGTTTAAAAGAGCAACGTCACGATGCCTCCGGAAGAAATGAGAGGATAGAATGAATGAACGGAGGAGAAAACAATATCTTCTACCTCGAATGAGCTTGAAAGCATCTTTATGAGAAGGGTCGAATGGAGTTGTTGGAACACCAACAACGATAGGATAAGCTTGAAATGGGCTTATGGAAAGCATCTCAAAATTATGAGGTGACAACCTGCCACTCACGGAAAAAGATTTGATTGATAAGAACAAGGAGACGAGAAGCTTATCTCCCCGGGAGGATAATGAAGAACTTGGGTCACTTATAATCACCATAATTAGCAACACTCCTTAGGGAAGGCTTTAAGGTGAAATATAGCCCAAGATAACTCCAATGACGAGATTAATGGACTTAAAATATCTCATTCTTAACAACATGTGAATCATGAAACATGAACTCAAATTATCAAGAATGACATAATACCACCTCCAATGATACGGAAGAAAGAATTGCACTCCGAATTACAATATGGAGAAAAGCTTGAGCTTCTTAGGAAAGAATCTCGATTAAAAAGTTGGAGAAGGAATTAAATCCTTGATGGACCATTATGTAGAACATCCATGAAGAACTCCGTTAAACAAAAGAATGATCAAACGGAAAGAAAGGGTAATTGAAAACACAAGGTGGAGCCTTGTAAAGATTTAGATAGATCTCCGTGATTACATAGTTGAAAGAGGTTGGAACCCCGGGAAAAAGATAAAATAAAACAAATGAAACCGAGAATTTGAAGGGCCTTCGGAATAAAGAATTAATCATTAAGATGAAACAAGAATAAGAATTATATTATGCTTATCCTTCACCAATTTAAATTGATGACAAGCAACGGATCGCATATGACTTATTCTCGTAGAAAGGATTAAGATAGATATAGCGCAAACGTGAGAAGGTTTTCAACGAACCACCGGTAGAATTGAAACCACGAATGAATTGATATGATAACAAGGTAAGAAGAATCTTGAACGAACCACCGTAAGCATTGAAAAGAGCGTATAAAACATGAAGACACACCGGGAAGGATTAGCAAATAAACAAAAATGCTTGAGAGAATTTAGATATAAGAGAACGAAGGGATCACGAGCCGATTAAAGATCACTTGAACGAAACACCGGTAGAATTTGGAGAATGATAGCTGAAAGCTGAGAATGAATAAATCTTAGATGATGGGCTCTGGATGAACAAACTGAAAAGGCTCCTGAATTGCTCCGGATGGATAAAAAGAATTCTCACAATCAAACAATTATGAGAGGATGACCTCGAATTAGAACCACGATTCTCTGAGAGAACGGATAAGATATGGAGGTAAAACTCTTCTTCGGTCTTCAAAATCCGAGAATGACGACGAGAACACCACCATGTATTTTTGAGATACTCCGGAAGAATCAAAAGCCAAGAGGTTGAGCCAACGATGAAAATAATTTGACAGATCTTGAAGAAGACATATGGATGATAAATCATTCTTACGTCAAACTTCGAAAGGAATTTGAGAATACCTCCGGGAAAATAAGAAGAGTCAGGTAAGATCCTAGGAAAAGACCTGTGGGTTAGGGCCCACTCAAAAGAAACACCGTTGAGGGATTTAAAAGAGAGAATGCATCGGTTGAATTAAATGGCTTGAATAAGATAAACAACCTCGAAATAGGTTGAACGGATCTTGAATGACAAGACGAGCCTTTTGAGAAAGCTTTGAGCACGCCGGAACAAATGAATAGTGAGAAGTGAATTGTTATGAGGTACACCGGTATGAGAAGGCATTGAAATGAGGAAAGGGGTAAGATCAACAAAGCTTGACTTGAAACCACCGGAGAAGATAAAAGAAAGAAGAATGATGAACTAGAAGCTCCGTTAGTATCTTCATGAGAATCACCGGATAAGAACATTGAAGGAAAAGAATGGAGAGGCTTCACATCAATAAGATGGATACTCGATTAAGAAATCTGAGTCCTTGAAGAAAACAAGGGAGGGAGGGCGGGAAAACAAAGGCAACTTGGAGACGGATGAAACAAACACCATTGAGAAGAACTGATACTTGATCTTGCGGTTGTTGAAATGATCGGATCCACTTGAAGAGAAACACACTGGTTGAAAAGAATTGACATGACAATCTCGATTATCAAGAAGGATTAGTATTCACATAGAGATATGAGAACACCGCTTAGGGAAGGTATGGAATCAACACTTGACATTGAAGCAACTCGAATACCACAACTCAAAACAAAACAAAGGATTGGCTTGCAGAATAAGCCGGAACAAACATATGATAGAGATTTCGTCTGAAGTTTTCGTGATGGGGCCTACACGGGCTCGATCGTACAGCACCATCATGTACAAGGCAGTGCACATGACATACGAAGCGTCCCCGAGTCGGCATAGCCAAGGAATCTTTAAGACACAACAAGACCAAACCAACCGTGAATAGGCGGACCACTAGACGTCGAACCCCAATTTCATATCATACATCTGTCGGAAAGATATCCTAAGAGCTACTTGAATTCCCACTTATAAACTCCCGAAATTTTCCGCTTATGGAATCAGGTGTTGGGGATACAGGGGAATTATAATATCTCACCCAAAACTAGCAAATCCTACATCCAGCTGTATCCATCCTTCAACACATAACCAAGAAACCTTCGGAAATCATCTACCTCAACCTTCAAAAAGCATCCGTTATACGAGTTATGGCAATACTCCTGAACTCCCGCCCCAGTACTGGGTGGCGTCGAGGTTACCTCACCAACGAACTGCATAAAAGAGATTTTCGATGTCGGCGTACTAAACTCAGGTATTCCAGAACTGCAACGATAAAATTGTGACGACAACACCTCGGAGCTCAACTCCCCGGGACACTGCCACAACCCCTAAATGACACGAGGCACCAAGAACAATGTTCTCGTCACAAATCCATCGGAACGATTCCAAGATACCCGCGTGATCCTAAAAAAAATTAGTGAAATTTGAGAAGAGAAGAGTCAAAACTCTACGTCAGGATGCCTTACCAGAGCGATGAGGAGACTGGGGAGTAAAAAGAATTCCTAAACTCTCCGATATATAATTCCTAAATGACTCAAAACTTTTTTTCTAGACTCAACTTGGCTGCTAAAAACGATCAAGCAATGGGGCTCCTAAGGTCGGGGAAGGCTCTGATTACCAACTTGTAACGCCCTCGATGCGGCAATAGCTCCCACGTGTCGAGGCACGACTTAGAGGCATAACCGCATTGAAAGCAATGTCGCAAGTTAGGCAATCTTCACAACATCCCATGTAATATAGATAATAAAAGGGGAGATACCTAGTTGGCTTACACTCGCCACGTCAATCAAAGTACATAAATAGCATTACAACATTCAAACTCTCATGGCCCGACTACGGCGCCAAAATTAAAGATAAACCCAACATGCGACACGGTCCCGATCACCCCAACTGGGCACCACTACTGATCAACAGGGAAAGACACGTAGTAACGGCATGAGTCCTCGTCGAACTCCCACTTGAGCTCAAGCGCGTCATCTGGAACGGAATCATCAGGCCCTACATCTGGTTTGGAAGTAATCTGTGAGCCACAGGGACTCAACAATCTCGCACCCTCGCGATCAAGACTATTTAAGCTTGTAGGTAAGGCAAGGTATAATATATGTGGAGCTGCGGCAAGCGACTAGCATTTATGGTGGCTAACCTGTTCGCAAAAGAGAGCGAGAAGAGGAGGCAAAGCGCGAGCGAGTAACTAGAGGGCAACCTGCGGCAAGCATTACTCCAACACCGTGTTCACTTCCCGGACTCCGCCGAGAAGAGATAATCACGGTAACTCACACAGTTGATTCATTTTAATTAAGTTAAGGTTCAAGTTATCTACAACCGGACATTAACAAATTCCCATCTGCCCATAACTGCGGGCACGGCTTTCGAAAGTTCAAATCCCTGCAGGGGAGTCCCAACTTAGCCCATGACAAGCTCTCACGGTCAACGAAGGAATAGACCTTCTCCCGAGACATTCCGATCAGACTCAGTATCCCGGTTCTACAAGACACTTCGACAAGTTAAAACAAATCCAGTGACACCGCCCGAATGTGCTGACAAATGCCGATAGGATCTGCACATATCTCGTTCTCAGGGCATACTCAGATGAGACATCCTACAAGTAAAACCAACCCTCAAGTTGCCCCGAGGTGGCCTCACAGTCTACTCGGTCGGACCAACACTCAGAGGAGCACTGGCCCGGGGGGGTTTAAAATAAGATGACCCTCGGGCTCCGGAAACCCAAGGGAAAAAAGAGGCTAGGTGGAAAATGGTAAAACCAAGGTTGGGCATTGCTGGAAAAGCTTTAATCAAGGCGAACTATCAAGGGGTTCCCATTATAACCCAACCGCATAAGGAACGCAAAATCCGGGAACATAACACCGATATGACGGAAACTAGGGCGGCAAGAGTGGAACAAAACACTAGGCGAGAGGCTGAGCCTTCCACCCTTTACCAAGTATATAGATGCATTAGATAACAAGGCAATATAATGATATCCCAACAAGTAAATAATGTTCCAACAAGGAACGGTCTCCAATCTTCACCTGCAACTAGCAACGCTATAAGAGGGGCTGAGCAAAGCGGTAACATAGCCAATCAACGGAGGTTTGACAAGGAAATTTGGGAGGCATGATGAGCAAGTGGTAGGCATCGTAGAATAGGCATAGCAAAAGAGCGAGCATCTAGCAAAGCAAAGATAGTAGTGATTTTGAGGGTATGATCATCTTGCCTGCACAGTTGTCAGAGTTGACTGGATCCTCGAAAGCAAACTCAACGGGATCCTCGTTAGCGAACTCGTCTCCCGGCTCTACCCAAACAAGACAAACAAGCAACAAGTACACAATCAACCACGTGCAAGGATCAAACAATATGATGCAAAGATGGTATGCTATGCGGGATGCGATATGGGATGCATATGCAAGATTTGACAAGAAATGAATGAACCTGGCATCAACTTGGGAATCCAAGTGTGCCATTGGAAAGATGAGATGAAATCGCTTGAAAACGATATAAAGAACACCGGAATCGGAGTTACGGTTTGAAAATGGCAACCAATTCAAATATGGCACCGGTCTGCGATATATAGCAAGTAGCCATCTAAATGCAACAAGATGAACATGCTATAGCACCCAAACATGGCATCAAAATACATGGCAGGGATCCGTTCATGATGCTTAACAAAAGACTAGCACCGAGCTATGGCCAATTCATCCATTAACAGGTTCAAACAAGCATGGCAAAAATGCATTTGGCAAACAGATTTCAGACTTTGTGAAATTAACACTTGTCTGGAATTTCAGATCAGGTAGCACACTTTGGAGCATGAAAACTATATGCTACAGGACATTAACATGGCAAAGTAAAGCATGGCATGGAGATACTCAAAGAGCTTAACAAACGTCCCTTAGTGACCTTGAGCCAAAAGGGATCAGAAAATACAATTGCGAGCATGTGAACATGGCAAAAACATAATCAGTTCTCAGACTTAGTGAAAACTGGAGCATGGAGAAACAGATATCAAGTAGGCATGTTTACGAGCTCGATGCACTCACTACAGAGCAAGTCATGGAAATATAACCATACACCCATCAAGAATACACAAAATACAAGCTAGGCATGGCAAGAACAAAAACATAGCATGCACGGATCAACTACATCATCCTCGCAAAATCGCTAACAAGTAGACAATTTGCCTAGATTCACAAAATGACAAAAGTAGAGCCCGATTGACTCAAGCTAGGGTGCTCTATAATTGCAAACAAAGACATGGATGGATAGAGAACTACAAGATTAATAAAACATCCTTACTAATCATCCTCAAAAGAGCACGGATCACTAGGAAACAACATGAACATATGGCATATTGAGATAAACAACTCAAGGACTTAGTGGAAATGCCAAGTCCCTGAAATCAGCATTAACGAATGCACCACTTTGCAAGCTTGTTCTAGTCACCACACACATCAAAAAATACATGGGTTGCACCTCTGGATAGATGGCAAAACATATAACAAAACTCATGTAGAGCTCAGGGGCATATCATGCACACATTAATCATGGCAAAAATGACAAATATCTAATTGGAGCAGCAGATCTGACAATTATCTCAAATAGCATTCTTACAACAGCATTTCGGGCTACAAGATGAACTCAAATTAAAATGATGCACTGAGATGAAATGATTTGCTCTATGAGACGAACATTTTGATATGCTATATGCCCAAAACGGAGCTACGGATGCAAAGTTACGATGCGATGAACATAGCTAAAATAATTAGGGTTTCGGGCAAAAAGTCAACCCGAGACGAATCTCAGATCTAGATCCGGCCGGCGCGCTTTACGAGGATCGCCGGAAATCACGCCGGAGCCGGAGGAGGCCGGCCGTAGAGGTACTTGGGCATGGAGGAGGAGGCCGGAGAGAGGCCGGGCGGCAGCGCGGCCGGCGGAGTAGCTCGCGGGACGGGGCGGCGCGCCCGCGACGGCTTGCGGCGCCGGGTGGCGTTGTCAGCGCACCGGCCGGCGCGGCGAGGCGATGGCCGGCGCGGGCGAGGTCGCCGCGCGGGAGGAAGACGAGGCAGGCGGCGGCGCGGCGCTCGGGGTCGCTCCGGGCCGGGAGGGCCCTGGCAGGCCGGCGCAGCGATGTGGGGCGCCGCGGGCTGCGGCGAACTGGGCGGTGACACGTGGCGTCGGTGGGCGGGCCGGACACGTCCGTCGGCGGCGGATGGAATGGATCTAGGGTTAGGGGAGAGTGGAACCGCGAATTTTGGAGGGTGGTCTTTATATAGAGGTAGAGGGAGCTAGGAGTGTCCAAATGAGGTGCGGTTTTCGGCCACGCGATCGTGATCGAACGCTCTAGATGAGGGAGAGGGTTTTGGTGGGCCTTGGGCCAACTTAGAGGGGTGTTGAGCTGCAACACACACGAGGCCTTTTCGGTCCCTCGGTTAACCGTTGGAGCATCAAATGAAGTCCAAATGGTACGAAACTTGACAGGCGGTCTACCGGTAGTAAACCAAGGACGCTTGGCAAGTCTCGGTCCAATCTGGAAATGTTTAATCCCCACACATGAAAGAAAGGTAGAAATGACCACCGGAGGAGAACGGAGCGCCGGAATGCAAAACGGACAACGGGAAAAAGGCTTGGATGCATGAGACGAACATGTATGCAAATGCAATGCGCATGATGACATGATATGCAATGCATGACATGAAAGCAATGACAACGCAACAACAGTGAATAACTGGAGGACACCTGGCACATCGTTCTCGGGGCGCTACAATCTCCCACGTGTCGGGGCATGACTTAGAGGCATAGCCGCATGGTAGTTTTGTCGCAAGAGGGGTAATCTTCACACAATGCCATGTACTGAATAAGAAAGGGATAAAGAGTTGGCTTACAATTGCCACTTCACAAAAATAACAAGTTAAACATACATCATCCAGAATGCAATCAAGGTCCGACTATGGAACCAAAATAAAAGAAGAAAACCCCAAATGCTAGATCCCCGATCATCCCAACTGGGCACCACTACTGATCAACTAGAAAAGATACAAAGCAACGATCAGGATCTTCAACGAGCTCCCACTTGAGCTTGCTTGCGTCACATGCACCGGTATCATCGACACCTGCAACTATTTGGAAGTATTCGTGAGTCACGAGGACTCAGCAATCTCACACCCGCGAGATCAAGACTATTTAAGCTTATGGGTAGGAAAGGGGTAATGGGGTGGAGCTGCAGCAAGCACTAAGCATATATGGTGGCTGACATACGCAAATAAGAGCGAGAAGAGAAGCAACGCAACGGTCATGAAGCTAGAAGTGATCCTGAAACTACTTATGCACAACCATAACACAAGAACCGTGTTCACTTCCCAGACTCTACCGACAAGAGACCATCACGGCTACACACGCGGTTGATGCATTTTAATTAAGTCAAGTGTCAAGTTCTCTACAACCGGACATTAACAAATTCCCATCTGCCACATAACCACGGGCATGGCTTTCGAAAGTTTAAACCCTGCAGGGGTGTCCCAACTTAGCCCGTCACAAGCTCTCACGGTCAACGAAGGATATTCCTTCTCCCGGGAAGACCCGATCAGTCTCAAAATCCCGGTTACAAGACATTTCGACAATGGTAAAACAAGACCAGCAAAGCCACCCGATGTTCCAATAATTCCAATAGGAGTCGCACGTATCTCGTTCTCAGGGCAACACCGGATGAGACTAGCTATGAGTAAAACCAGCCCTCAAGTTTCCCCGAGGTGGCTCCGCATGCAGCTCGGTTCTGACCAACACTTAGAGAAGCACTGGCCCGGGGGGGTTAAACTAAAGATGACCCTCGGGTTGGCCGACCCAAGGGAAGGGTAATAGGTTGTTAGGCAAATGTAAAACCAAGGTTGGGCATTGCTGGAGGAGTTTTATTCAAAGCGAACTATCAAGTGTTTCCCATAACACCCAACCGCGTAAGGAACACAAAATCAAGGAACATAACACTGGTATGACGGAAACTAGGGCGGCAAGAGTGGAACAAAACACCAGGCATAAGGCTGAGCCTTCCACCCTTTACCAAGTGTATAGATGCATTAATTAAAATAAGAGGTATTGTGATATCCCAACATATCCATGTCCCAACATGGAACAAACTTCAACTTCACCTGCAACTAACAACACTATAAGAGGGGCTGAGCAAGAGCGGTAACATAGCCAAACAACGATTTCCTAGGAAGATGGGTTAGAGGCTATCATGGAAATATGGGAGGCATGATATAACAAGTGGTAGGTAGCGCGACATAGCGATAGAGCAAACAACTAGCAAGCAAAGATAGAAGTGATTTCGAGGGTATGGTCATCTTGCCTGAGATCCCGCAAGGAAGAAGAACGAGTCCATGAAGAAGACAAACGGACATAGTCGAACGAATCCTCACAACTCCGGAACGAAACCGAAGCTAACGAGAGAAGCAACCCGGAAAGAAGAAAACAACATAGTAAACAACCATCACATAAGAATGGCATGATGCGCAAACAAGTATGATGCATGTCCGGCTTAAAGAGGCATGGCATGGCAATATGCACAAACGATACTACAAATTAAGTGGAGCTCAATATGCAATGAGTTGCATATTAATGAAACACCACATTCAAACATTTAGTTCACTCTCATTTATGTACGCAAAAATATTCAATGTTATTAAACATGGGAAGAGGTGAAGCATAATAAAACTACCTATCTAGGCAAGTTTAAATGAGGCCAGAACAACAAGCAACAAGTCCGAAAAATCCTCATGTGCATATTTTAGATTTGGTACTGTTCTGTCCTAAAGCATATTTTATAGTTGTTAAACATGCAAAGTAATGCTACCATGTTAAACTAGGCATTTTTCTACCCCATTTACATATAAAGTTTATTTAAATCTGAGCTACGGTTAATTAGTTATGAAATAAAACATTTTAGCATGGCATTTAAGCAAATTAAACACAAACAACATTTTAAACATTTTTAACATGGATGAAAGTGGCATATTATGAAACTAGACGAAAATCTAAGCATTTTTCATATGTAATTTATTTTAATCCGATGCACGGTTTGAGAGTTATTAAATGCATGATGCTTGGGGTTTTTTTTGTAAAACTGCTAAACACCTAGAAATAGCTAAAACCGCAGACACTGGAAGAAACATGGCATGGGCCGAATCTAAAGCATGTTGGGCCAGCAGTAGGAAAAAAAGGAGGGGCGCTGGGGAGCTCACCAGTGGGCCAGGCCTAGCTGACAGAGGATGTCAGCGGCGCTGGGCCGGGGAAGCGGTGCTGGGCCGCGGCTGGAGAGGATGTCGGCCCACACGCTGACCAACAGTCAACGCGACCACGAGCCGGTGAGCGGGACAAGCCCCTCTGCTCGACCCCGAGCCGGAGCATGGCGGCGGCGCCACCGGCTGCGGCTGGGTCTCCGGCGAGGCGCGAGGACAGCGGGGAGGCCGGGAACGGGCAGGACGACGGCGGGGCAACCAGATCCGGCGGCCATTGGGACCCTGTTCATGGCGGGAGAGAGAGAGATGTTAGAGGAAGGAGGAGAAGGAGGCAGCCAGGGCAGGAGGAGCAGGGTGGCAGGGTCCGGCCTGGGAGGTCCTCCGTCGGAGCTCGACGGCGATGAGGTCGCCGGTGGCGGGGTCGGCGAGGCGGCGGCGCTGGAGAGGAGGCCGAGGCGATCGGCGGCGGCTCGGGAGCAGCGAGGTGCAGAAGGGAGGCGGCGGTGCTCGCGCGGGCCTCGTAGCCCAGATCAGGGCCCGGGCGGGCCTAGCACGGGCCTGGCAGCGTGGGACGATGGGAGGTGGCGGTTGCGGAGTGGAGGAAGCTGGCGGCGGCGTAGTTCTCGAGGAAAACACTAGGGTTTCCAGATGAGGAAGGCTAGGGCGTCCATATATAGCAGGTTTCCTAGGGTTTGAGGTCTAGGGGATTTTGCACCCTCCGATGTCGATCGGACAACACCGGTTGCAAGGGGGGTTAGATGGGTTTAGCTGGGCTGGATTAGGGGGATGTGAAGAGTGGGTTGAGTTGAGAGGAGAGAGACGGAAATGCACCCCGGCAAGGTTTTCGGAGACCGAAAACGTCCGACGATAGACCGGCTATACTGCCACTATAGTTATCCGTTGGGGCGTCAAACGGACTCCGAATGCGATGAAACTTGGCAGGCAGTCTACCTACAGCATAACACCGCATGCCAACTTTCAACCCATTCCGAGAACATTTTCCGACCACTTATAAAATACTATTTCGGGTGTGCCGCGGGCATGTGCAAGTGTGTCTGGGCTTAGAACGGACAACGGAAAGAACGGGGAGACCGCGACGGATGCAAGTTTTGAAAACATGCAGATGCAATGCGGATGATGACATGGCAAGATACAGCATGCAAGCGAATGGCAAGGCAACAACGGCGAATAAGTGGGAGACACCTGGCGCATCGGTCTTGGGGCGTCACAGAAGTGAACAACTGCTTGATAACCCACAAGTATAGGGGATCGCAACAGTTTTCAATAAGTAAGAGTGTCGAACCCAATGAGGAGCTAAAGGCAGAACAAATATTTCCTCAAGTTCTATCGACCACCGATACAACTCTACACACGCTTGATGTTCGCTTTACCTAGAACAAGTATGAAACTAGAAGTACTTTGTAGGTGTTGTTGGATAGGTTTGCAAGATAATAAAGATTACGTAAATAAAAAGTAGGGGCTGTTGTAAGTAAAAAAGCAATAAAGTAAATATAGCGAGTGTGGAAAAGTGGTGGTAGGAGTTGCGAAATTTCTCCTTAAGCAATTGACTACTTTACTAGACCGATAGCAAGCATTTTTCATATGTAATTTATTTTAATCCGATGCACGGTTTGAGAGTTATTAAATGCATGATGCTTGGTTTTTTTTTGTAAAACTGCTAAACACCTAGAAATAGCTAAAACCGCACACACTGGAAAAAACACGGCATGGGCCGAATCTAAAGCATGTTGGGCCAGCAGTAGGAAAAAAAAGGAGGGGCGCTGGGGAGCTCACCAATGGGCCAGGCCCAGCTGACAGAGGAGGTCAGCGGCACTGGGCCGGGGAAGCGGTGCTGGGCCGCGGCTGGACAGGATGCCGGCCCACGCGCTGACCCACAGTCAATGCGACCACGAGCCGGTGAGCGGGACAAGCCCCTCTGCTCGACCCCGAGCCGGGGCATGGCGGCGGCGCCACCGGCTGCGGCTGGGTCTCTAGCGAGGCGCGAGGACGGCGGGGAGGCCGGGAACGGGCAGGACGACGGCGGGGCAACCAGATCCGGCGGCCATGGGGACCCTGTTCATGGCGAGAGAGAGAGAGAGAGAGAGAGAGAGAGAGAGAGAGAGAGAGAGAGATGTTAGAGGAAGGAGGAGAAGGAGGCAGCCAGGACAGGAGGAGCAGGGTGGCAGGGAGAGTGGACCGCTGTAGATAGAGGGGGAAGGTGATGGAGATGTTGGTGAAGATGGCGGAGGTGTTGGTGAAGATCGCGGTGATGATGATGGCCACGGCAGCGTTCCGGCGCCACCGGAAGAGAAGGGGAGCAGGGGCCCCTTCGTCTTCTTCTTCCTTGGAGAAGGATTTCCCCTCTGGTCCTTGGCCTCCATGGCATGGGAGGGGCGAGAGCCCCTTCGAGATTGGATCTGTCTCTCTGTCTCTCTCTGTTTCTGCGTTCTGTTCTGCTGCCCTTTCACCGTTTCGTATATATATGGAGATCCATAACTCCGATTGGACCGAAACCTTCGCCGTGATTTTTTTTACCAAAAATTAGCTTTCTTGCGGCCGAAGAAGGGCATCGACCGCCTTACAGGTGGACCACGAGGGTCGGGGGCATGCCTAGGAGGGTGGAGCGCGCCCCCCTACCTCGTGCCCACCTCAGACACCGTTTCGCGTTGATCTTTCTCCCAGATTTTCCAAATATTCCAAAAATAAGCTCCGTCCATTTTTGTCCTGTTTGGATTCCGTTTGATATGGATATTCTGCGAAACATAAAACATGCAACAAACAGGAACTGGCACTGGGCACTGGATCAATATGTTAGTCCCAAAAATAATATAAAAAGTTGCCAAAAGTATATGAAAGTTGTAGAATATTGGCATGGAGCAATCAAAAATTATAGATACGACAGAGACATATCAGCATCCCCAAGCTTAATTCATGCTCATCCTCGAGTAGGTAAATGATAAAAAAAGTTATTTTTTGATGTGGAATGCTACCTAGCATAATCTTGATCGCATATCTAATCCTGGCATGAATATTAAGACACGAGTGATTCAAAGCAATAGTCTATCATTTGACATAAAAACAATAATACTTCAAGCCCACTAATAAAGCAATCATGTCTTTTCAAAATAACAAGGCCGAAGAAAGTTATCCCTACAAAATCATATAGTCTGGCTATGCTCCATCTTCACCACACAAAATATTCACATCATGCACAACCTCGATGACAAGCCGAACAATTGGTTCATACTTTTTAACGCACTTCAGCATTTTCAACCGTCACGCAATACCTGAGTGTGAGCCATGGATATAGCACTATAGGTGGAATAGAATGGTGGTTGTGGGGAAGAAAAAAAGGAGAAGATAGTCTCACATCAACTAGGCGTATCAATGGGCTATGGAGATGCCCATCAATAGATATCAATGTGAGTGAGTAGGGATTGCCATGCAACGGATGCACTAAGAGCTATACGTGTATGAAAGCTCATACTGAAAACTAAGTGGGTGTGCATCCAACTTGCTTGCTCATGAAGACCTCGGGCGTTTGAGGAAGCCCATCATCGGAATATACAAGCCAAGTTCTATAATGAAAAATTCCCACTAGTATATGAAAGTGATAGCTCAAGAGACTCTCTATATGAAGAACATGGTGCTACTTTGAAGCACAAGTGTGGTAAAAGGATAGTAACATTGCCCCTTCTCTCTTTTTCTCTCATTTTTTAGGGCCTTCTCTTTTTTTGTCCTTTCTCTTTTTTTTCTTTTTTTTCGTGTGGAGTCTCATCCCGACTTGTGGGGGAATCATAGTCTCCATCATCCTTTCCTCACTGGGGCAATGCTCTAGTAATGATCATCATCACACTTTTATTTACTTACAACTCGATATTACAACTCAATATCTAGAACAAAGATATGACTCTATATGAATGCCTCTGGCGGTGTACCGGGATGTGCAATGATCTAGCGTAGCAATGACATCAAAAAATGGACAAGCCATGAAAACATCATGCTAGCTATCTTACGATCATCCAAAGCAATATGACAATGAATGCTCAAGTCATGTATATGATGATGATGGAAGTTGCATGGCAATATATCTCGGAATGGCTATGGAAATGCCATGATAGGTAGGTATGGTGGCTGTTTTGAGGAGAAAGTATATGGTGGGTTTATGGTACCGGCGAAAGTTGCGCGATACTAGAGAGGCTAGCAATGATGGAAGGGTGAGAGTGCGTATAATCCATGGACTCAACATTAGTCATAAAGAACTCACATACTTATTGCAAAAGTTTAATAGCCCTCGAAGCAAAGTACTACTACGCATGCCCCTAGGGGGATAGATTGGTAGGAAAAGACCATCGCTCGTCCCCGACCGCCACTCATAAGGAAGATAATCAATAAATACCTCATGCTCCGACTTCGTTACATAACGGTTCACCATACGTGCATGCTACGGGAATCACAAACCTCAACACAAGTATTTCTACTAATCCACAACTACGCACTAGCATGACTCTAATATCACCATCTTTATATCGCAAAACTATTGCAAGCAATCAAACATATCATATTCAGTGATCTACAAGTTTATGTAGGATTTTATGACTAACCATGTGAATGACCAGTTTGTTGGGGAACGTAGCAGAAATTCAAAATTTTCTTACGTGTCACCAAGATCTATCTATGGAGAAACCAGCAACGAGGGGAAGGAGAGTGTATCTACATACCCTTGTAGATTGCTAAGCGGAAGCGTTCAAGAGAACGGGGTTTAAGGAGTCGTACTCGTCGTGATCCAAATCACCGGAGATCCTAGTGCCGAACGGACGGCACCTCCGCGTTCAACACACGTACAGCCCGACGACGTCTCCCATGCCTTGATCCAACAAGGAGAGAGGGAGAGGTTGAGGAAGACTCCATCCAGCAGCAGCACAACGGCGTGGTGATGGTGGAGGAGCGTGGTACTCCAGCAGGGCTTCGCCAAGCACCGCAAGAGACGAGGAGGAAGAGGGGTAGGGCTGCGCCAAGAAGGAGAGGAACTCGTGTGTCTTGCAGCCTCCAATACCTCAAGTATATATAGGGGAAGGGGAGGGGCTGCACCCCCACCTAGGGTTCCCTCCCTAGGGGTGGCGGCAGCCCCCCAGATCCCATCTAGGTGGCGGCCACAAGGGGGAGAGGGGGAGGCGCACCTGGGGTGGGCCTTAGGGCCCATCTGCCCTAGGGTTTTCCCCCCTTCCCTCTTGGAGGCGCCTTGGGCCTTGGTGGGGTGGCGCACCAGCCCACCTGGGGCTGGTCCCCTCCCACACTTGGCCCATGCAGCCCTCCGGGGCTGGTGGCCCCACTTGGTGGACCCCCGGACCCCTCCGGTGGTCCCGGTACACTACCGGTAAAACCCGAAACTTTTCCGGTGACCAAAACAGGACTTCCCATATATAAATCTTTACCTACGGACCATTCCGGAACTCCTTGTGATGTCCGGGATCTCATCCGGGACTCCGAACAACATTCGGTAACCACGTATATCTATTCCCTATAACCCTAGCGTCATCGAACCTTAAGTGTGTAGACCCTACGGGTTCGGGAACCATGCAGACATGACCGAGACGTTCACCGGTCAATAACCAACAGCGGGATCTGGATACCCATGTTGGTTCCTACATGTTCCACGATGATCTCATCGGATGAACCACGATGTCGAGGATTCGATCAATCCCGTATACAATTCCCTTTGTCTATCGGTATTGTACTTGCCCGAGATTCGATCATCGGTATCCCGATACCTTGTTCAATCTCGTTACCGGCAAGTCTCTTTTACGTTCCGTAACACATCATCCCGTGATCAACTCCTTGATCACATTGTGCACATTATGGTGATGTCCTACTGAGTGGGCCCAGAGATACCTCTCCGTTTACACGGAGTGACAAATCCCAGTCTCGATTTGTGCCAACCCAACAGACACTTTCGGAGATACCTGTAGTGTACCTTTATAGCCACCCAGTTATGTTGTGACGTTTGGCACACCCAAAGTATTCCTACGGTATCCGGAAGTTGCACAATCTCATGGTCTAAGGAAATGATACTTGACATTAGAAAAGCTTTAGCATACGAACTACACGATCTTTGTGCTAGGCTTAGGATTGGGTCTTGTCCATCACATCATTCTCCCAATGATGTGATCCCGTTATCAACGACATCCAATGTCCATGGTCAGGAAACCGTAACCATCTATTGATCAACGAGCTAGTCAACTAGAGGCTTACTAGGGACATGGTGTTGTCTATGTATCCACACATGTATCTGAGTTTCCTATCAATACAATTCTAGCATGGATAATAAACGATTATCATGAACAAGGAAATATAATAATAACTAATTTATTATTGCCTCTAGGGCATATTTCCAGCAGTCTCCCACTTGCACTAGAGTCAATAATCTAGTTCACATTGCCATGTGATTAACACTCACAGGTCACATCGCCATGTGACCAACATCCAAAGAGTTTACTAGTGTCACTAAACTTGTTCACATCATCATGTGATTAAGGCTCAATGAGTTCTGGGGTTTGATCATGTTTTGCTTGTGAGAGAGGTTTTTGTCAACGGGTCTGCAACAATCAGATCTGTATGTACTTTGCAAATCTCTAGGTCATATTATAAATGCTGCTTCCACGCTCCACTTGGAGCTATTCCAAATGGTTGCTCCACTATACGTATCCGGTTTGCTACTCAGAGTCATTCAGATAGGTGTTAAAGCTTGCATCGATGTAACCCTTTACGCCGAACTCTTTATCACCTCCATAATCGAGAAACATGTCCTTATTACTCCAAGGACAATTTTTGACTGCTATCTAGTGATCCACTCCTGGATCACCTTTGTACCCTCTTGCCAGACATGTGGCAAGGCACACATCAGGTGTGGTACTTAGCATGGCATACCGTATAGAGCCTATGACAAAAGCATAGGGGACGACCTTCGTCCTTCCTCTTTCTTCTGCCGTGGTCGAGCTTTAAGTCTTAACTTCATACCTTACAACTCAGGCAAGAACTCCTTCTTTGGCTGATCCATCTTGAACACCTTCAAGATCATGTCAAGGTATGTGCTCATTTGAAAGTACCATTAAGCGTTTTTGATCTATCCTTATAGATCTTGATGCTTAATGTTCAAGTAGCTTAATCCAGGTTTTCCATTGAAAAACACCTTTCAAATGACCCTATATGCTTTCCAGAAATTCTACATCATTTCTGATCCACAATATGTCAAAAACATATACTCATCAGAAATTCTATAGTGCTCCCACTCACTTCTTTGGAAATACAACTTTCTCATAAACTTTGTATACACCCAAAATCTTTGATCGTCTCATCAAAGCATACATTCCAACTCCGAGATGCTTACTCCAGTCCTTAGAAGGATTGCTGGAGCTTTGCATACTCATTAGCATCTTTAAGGATTGACAAAACCTTCCGGTTGTATCACATACAACCTTTCCTCAAGAAAATCGTCGAGGAAACAATGTTTTGACATCCTATCTGCAAGATTTCATAAATAATGCAGTAATCGCTAATATAATTCCAACAGACTCTTAGCATCGCTACGAGTGAGAAAGTCTCATCATAGTCAACTCCTTGAACTTGTCGGAAAAAATCTTAACGACAAGTCGAGCTTTCTTAATGGTGATACTTACCATCATTGTCTGTCTTCCTTTTAAAATCCATATGTACTTAATAGCCTTACGACCATCGAGCCGTTCTGCCAAAGTCTACACTTTGTTTTCATACATGGATCCTCTCTCGGATTTTATGGCCTCGAGCCATTTATCGGAATCCGGGCCCACCATCGCTTCTCCATGGCTCGTAGGTTCATTGTTGTCTAGCAACATGACTTCCAAGACAGGATTACATACCACTCTGAAGTAGTACGCATCCTTGTCATCCCACGAGGTTTGGTAGTGACTTGATCTGAAGTTTCATGATCACTATCATAAGCTTCCACTTCAATTGGTGTAGGTGCCACAGGAACAACTTCCTGTGCCCTGCCACACACTAGTTGAAGAGACAGTTTAACAACCTTATCAAGTCTCCACCATCCTCCCACTCAATTCTTTCGAGAGAAACTTTTTCTCGAGAAAGGACCCGATTCTAGAAACAATCCCTTATTGCTTTCGAATCTGAGACAGGAGGTATACCCAACTGTTTTGGGTGTCCTATGAAGATGCATTTATCCGCTTTGGGTTCGAGCTTATCAGCCTGAAACTTTTTTCACATAAGCGTCGCAGCCCCAAACTTTTAAGAAATGACAACTTAGGTTTCTCTAAACCATAGTTCATATGGTGTCATCTCATCGGAATTACGCGGTGCCCTATTTAAAGTGAATGCGGTTGTCTCTAATGCCTAACCCATGAACTATCATGGTAATTCGATAAGAGACATCATGGTATGCATCATATCCAATAGGGTGCAGTTATGATGTTCGGACACACCATCACACTATGGTGTTCCAGACTGTATTAGTTGTGAAACAATTTCCAAAATGTCTTAATTATGTGTCAAACTCGTAATTCAGATATTCATCTCTATGATCATATCATAGATATTTTATCCTCTTGTCACGACGATCTTTCAACTTCACCCTGAAATTACTTGAACCTTTCAATAATTCAGACTCGTGATTCATCAAGTAAATATACTCAACATCTACTCAAATCATCTGTGAAGTAAGAACATAACTATATCCACTACATGCCTCAACACTCATTGGACTGCACACATCAAAATGTATTACTTCCAACAAGTTGCTTTCTAGTTCCATTTTACTGAAAACGAGGCTTTCAGTCATCTTGCCCATGTGCTATGATTTGCATGTCTCAAGTGATTCAAAATCAAGTGAGTCCAAACGGTCCATTTGCATGGAGTTTCTTCATGCATATACACCAATAGACATGGTTCGCATGTCTCAAACTTTTCAAAAACGAGTGAGCCCAAAGATCCATCAACATGGAGCTTCTTCATGCGTTTTATACCGATATGACTTATGTGGCAGTGCCACAAGTAGGTGGTACTATCATTACTATCTTTTGGCATGAACATGTGTATCACTATGATCGAGATTCAATAAACCATTCATTTTAGGTGTAAGACCATTGAAGGTATTGTTCAAATAAACAGAGTAATCATTATTCTCCTTAAATGAATAACCGTATTGCGATAGACATAATCCAATCATGTCTATGCTCAACACAAACACCAATCTCGATGGTAGAGGGAGCGTACGATATTTGATCAACCATGGAAATACTTCCAACACATATCGTCATCTCACCTTTAGCTAGTCTCCATTTATTCCGTAGCTTTTATTTCGAGTTACTAACACTTAGCAACCGAACCGGTATCTAATACCCTGGTGCTACTAGGAGTACTAGTAAAGTACACATTAACACAATGTATATCCAATATACTTCTATCGACTTTGCCAGCCTTCTCATCTACCAAGTATCTAGGGTAATTCTGCTCTAGTGGTTGTTCCCTTTATTACAGAAGCACTTAGTCTCGGGCTTGGGTTCAACTTTGGGTTTCTTCACTAGAACAGCAACTGATTTGTTGTTCCATGAAGTATCCCTTTCTTTCCCTTGCCCTTCTTGAAACTAGTGGTTTCACCAACCATCAACAATTGATGCTCCTTCTTTATTTCTACAAACATCGTGAATATCTCAAGGATCATCATATATGTCCCTGATATATTATAGTTCATCACGAAGCTCTAGCAGCTTGGTGGTAATGACTTTGGAGAAACATCACTATCTCATCTGGAAGATCAACTCCCACTCGATTCAAATGATTGTTGTACTCAGACAATCTGAGCACAAGCTCAACAATTGAGCTTTTCTCCCTTAGTTTGTGGGCTAAGAAAATCGTCGGAGGTCTTATACCTCTTTACGTGGGCACGAGCCTGAAATCCCAATTTCAGCCCTCGAAACATCTCATATGTTTCGCGACGTTTCAAAAACGTCTTCGGTGCCTCAATTCTAAACCGTTTAACTGAACTATCACGTAGTTATCAAAATGTGTATGTCAGATGTTCGCAACATCCACAGACGACGTTCGAGGTTCAGCACACTGAGCGGTGCATTAAGGACATAAGCCTTCTATGAAGCAATGAGGACAATCCTCAGTTTACGGACCTAGTCCGCATAATTGCTACTATCAACTTTCAACTAAATTTTCTCTAGGAACATATCTAAACAGTAGAACTAAAGCGCGAGCTTCGACATAATTTGCGAAGACCTTTTGACTATGTTCAGGATAATTAAGTTCATCTTATGAACTCCCACTCAGATAGACATCCTTCTAGTCATCTAAGTGATTACATGATCCGAGTCAACTAGGCCGTGTTTGATCATCACGTGAGACGGACTAGTCATCATCGGTGAACATCTTCATGTTGATCGTATCTACCATACGACTCATGCTCGACCTTTTGGTCTCTTGTGTTCCGAGGCCATGTCTGTACATGCTAGGCTCGTCAAGTCAACCTAAGTTTTTTGCGTGTGTAAATCTGTCTTACACCCGTTGTATGTGAACGTTAGAATCTATCACACCCGATCATCACGTGGTGCTTCGAAACAACGAACGGTCGCAACGGTGCATAGTTAGGGGAAACACCTTCTTGAAATTATTATGAGGGATCATCTTATTTACTACCGTCGTTCTAAGTAAACAAGATGCAAAAACATGATAAACATCACATGCAATCAAATAATAGTGACATGATATGGCCAATATCATATAGCTCCTTTGATCTCCATCTTGGGGCTCCATGATCATCTTGTCACCGGCATGACACCATGATCTCCATCATCATGATCTCCATCATCATGTCTCCATGAAGTTTCTCGCCAACTATTACTTCTACTACTATGGCTACCGGTTAGCAATAAAGTAAAGTAATTACATGGCGTTGTGACACACAGGTCATACAATTAATAAAGACAACTCCTATGGCTCCTGCCGGTTGTCATACTCATCGACATGCAAGTCGTGATTCCTATTACAAGAACATGATCAATCTCATACATCACATATCATTCATCACATTCTTCTTGGCCATATCACATCACATAGCATACCCTGCAAAAACAAGTTAGACGTCCTCTAATTGTTGTTTGCATGTTTTACGTGGCTGCTATGGTTTCTAGCAAGAACGTTTCTTACCTACGCAAAACCACAACGTGATATGCCAATTGCTATTTACCCTTCATAAGGACCCTTTTCATCGAATCCGTTCCGACTAAAGTGGGAGAGACAGACACCCGCTAGCCACCTTATGCAACTAGTGCATGTCAGTCGGTGGAACCAGTCTCACGTAAGAGTACGTGTAAGGTCGGTTCGGGCCGCTTCATCCCACAATACCGTCGAAACAAGATTGGAATAGTAACGGTAAGCATATTGAACAAAATCAACGCCCACAACTACTTTGTGTTCTACTCGTGCATAGAATCTACGCAATAGACCTAGCTCATGATGCCACTGTTGGGGAACGTAGCAGAAATTCAAAATTTTCTTACGTGTCACCAAGATCTATCTATGGAGAAACCAGCAGCGAGGGGAAGGAGAGTGCATCTACATACCCTTGTAGATTGCTAAGCGGAAGCGTTCAAGAGAACGGGGTTGAAGGAGTCGTACTCGTCGTGATCCAAATCACCGGAGATCCTAGTGCCAAACGGACGGCACCTCCGCGTTCAACACACGTACAGCCCGACGACGTCTCCCATGCCTTGATCCAGCAAGGAGAGAGGGAGAGGTTGAGGAAGACTCCATCTAGCAGCAGCACAATGGCATGGTGATGGTGGAGGAGCGTGGTACTCCAGCAGGGCTTCGCCAAGCACCGCAAGAGACGAGGAGGAAGAGGGGTAGGGCTGCGCCAAGAAGGAGAGGAACTCGTGTGTCTTGCAGCCTCCAATACCTCAAGTATATATAGGGGAAGGGGAGGGGCTGCGCCCCCACCTAGGGTTCCCTCCCTAGGGGTGGCGGCAGCCCCCCAGATCCCATCTGGGTGGCGGCCACAAGGGGAGAGCGGGAGGCGCACCTAGGGTGGGCCTTAGGGCCCATCTGCCCTAGGGTTTTCCCCCCTTCCCTCTTGGAGGCGCCTTGGGCCTTGGTGGGGGCGCACCAGCCCACCTAGGGCTTGTCCCCTCCCACAATTGGCCCATGCAGCCCTCCGAGGCTGGTGGCCCCACTTGGTGGACCCCCGGACCCCTTCGGTGGTCCCGGTACACTACCGATAAAACCCGAAACTTTTCCGGTGACCAAAACAGGACTTCCCATATATAAATCTTTACCTCCGGACCATTCCGGAACTCCTCGTGACGTCCGGGATCTCATCCGGGACTCCGAACAACATTCGGTAACCACGTATATCTATTCCCTATAACCCTAGCGTCATCAAACCTTAAGTGTGTAGACCCTACGGGTTCGGGAACCATGTAGACATGACCGAGATGTTCTTCGGTCAATAACCAACAGCGGGATCTGGATACCCATGTTGGTTCCTACATGTCCCACGATGATCTCATCGGATGAACCACGATGTCGAGGATTCGATCAATCCCGTATACAATTCCCTTTGTCTATCGGTATTGTACTTGCCCGAGATTCGATCGTCGGTATCCCGATACCTTGTTCAATCTCGTTACCGGCAAGTCTCTTTTACATTCCGTAACACATCATCCCGTGATCAACTCCTTAATCACATTGTGCACATTATGATGATTTCCTACCGAGTGGGCCCAGAGACACCTCTCCGTTTACACGGTGTGACAAATCCCAGTCTTGATTCGTGCCAACCCAACAAACACTTTCGGAGATACCTGTAGTGTACCTTTATAGCCACCCAATTACATTGTGACGTTTGGCACACCCAAAGTATTCCTACGGTATCCGGGAGTTGCACAATCTCATGGTCTAAGGAAATGATACTTGACATTAGAAAAGCTTTAGCATACGAACTACACGATCTTTGTGCTAGGCTTAGGATTGGGTCTTGTCCATCACATCATTCTCCCAATGATGTGATCCCGTTATCAACGACATCCAATGTCCATGGTCAGGAAACCGTAACCATCTATTGATCAACGAGCTAGTCAACTAGAGGCTTACTAGGGACATGGTGTTGTCTATGTATCCACACATGTATCTGAGTTTCCTATCAATACAATTCTAGCATGGATAATAAACGATTATCATGAACAAGGAAATATAATAATAACTAATTTATTATTGCCTCTAGGGCATATTTCCAACACAGTTCCTGTCATCTCTCTAAATAGATATAAGTGAAGCAAGAGAGTTTAATTATTACTACAAAAGATATGCCGACGCTCTAACAAATCTAAGTGAAGCAAAAGAGCATTCTACAAATGGCGGTTGTCTAAGTGAAGAGAAACAGGCAATCCAAACTTCAAATAATATAAGTGAAGCACATGAAGCATTCTATAAAGCCATACTCAAAAGATATAAGTGAAGTGCATAGAGCA